>NC_051216.1:4742273-4909773 GCF_015220715.1 Pygocentrus nattereri | reverse complement strand
AGGTAAAGGAAGCCGTCAAGCTGAAGAAAGAGTCCTATTGGGCCTGGTTGGCTTGTGGGGGCAAAAGATGAGTATCGAAGGCCCAAGCTGGTCGCGGCTTCGGCGGTTGCTGAGGCAAAAACTCAGGTGTGGGAGGAGTTTGGTGAGGCCAAGGAGAAAGACTATCACCAGGCACGAGAAGGTTCTGGCAAACCGCCAGGCACCTCAGGAGAGGAAAGCGGTTCCCGACCAACACTGTATACAGTGGGGCTGGGGGGCTGCTGACTTCGACTGGGTATCGTCATTGGACGGTAGAAGGAATACTTCAAGGATCTTCTCAATCCCACCAATGATCCTTTCCCAGAGGAGGCAGAGCTTGGAGATCCAAGCGAGGGGCCGTCCTTCACTCGGGCTAAGGTAGCCAAGGTGGTTGGAAAACTCCTTGGTGGCAGAGCACAGGGGGTGGATGAGTTCCAGCCAGGATTCCAGAGGGCTCTGGATGTTGTAGGGCTGTTTTGGCTGACACGCATCTGCAACATCGCGTGGACATCTGGGGTGGTCCCCCTGGAATGGCAGACCGGGGTGGTGGTTCCGCTTTTTAAGAAAGGGGACTGGAAGGTGTGTTCCAACGACCAAGGGATCACACTTCTTAGCCTACCCAGTAAAGTCTATGCAGGGGTACTGGAGAGGAGAGTCCGACCGATAGTTGAATCTCAGCTACAAGAGGAACAATGTGGGTTTCGCCCAGGTCATGGAACACTGGACCAGCTTTTTATCCTCACCAGGGTCCTGGAGGGTGTGTGGGAGTTCGCCCAACCAGTCCACATGTGTTTTCTGGATTTGGAGAAGGCATTCGACTGCGTCCATCGGAGGATCCTGTGGGGAGTGCTCCAGGAGTACGGGGTAAGGGGTTCGTTATGGGCCAATCAGTCCCTTTACAAACAGAGCAGGAGCTTGGTTCGTATAGTTGGCAGTAAGTCGGATTGGTTTCTAGTCAGGGTTGTACTCCGCCAGGGCTGTCCGTTGTCGTCAATTCTGTTCATAACTTTTATGGACAGAATTTCTCAGAACAGCCAAGTGGCGGAGGGTGTCCAGTATGGTGGCCTCAGGATTTCACATCTGTTTTTTGCTGTTGGTGTCATCAGGCCGGGACCTCCAGCTCTCTCTGAACCAGTTTGCAGCCAAGTGTGAAGCAGTTGGGATGAAAATCAGCACCTCTAAATCTGAGACCATGGTCCTCAGTGGGAAAAGGGTGGAATGCTCTGTCCATTCTTGCCCCAAGTGGAGAAGTTTAAATATCTTGGGATTTTGTTCATGAGTGAAGGAAGGATGGAGCGAGAGGTTGACAGGCGGATTGGTGCGGCGTCTGCAGTAACGGACCCTATACCGATACGTCATGGTGAAGAGAGAGCTGAGCCAGAAGGTGAAGCTGTCAATTTACCGGTCTACGTTCCAACTCTCACCTATGGTCACGAGTTTTGGGTAGTGACCGAAAGAACGAGATTGCAGATACAAGCAGCCAAAATGAGCTTTTCTCCGCAGGGTTGCCGGGCTCTCCCTTAGAGATAGGGTGAGAAGCTCGGTGATTCGGGAGAGGCTTGGACTAGAGCCACTGCTCCTCCACGTTGAGAGAAGCCAGTTGAGGTGGTTCGGGCATCAGGCAAGGATGGCCTCTGGATGCCTCCCTAGGGAGGTGTTCCAGACATGTCCGATGGGGAAGAGACCCCGGGGAAGACCCAGGACACGTTGGAGGGATTATGTCTCTCGACTGTCTTGGGAATGCCTTGGTGTCCCTCCAGAAGAGCTGGAAGAGGTGGCTGGGGAGAGGGAGGCCTGGGCCTCTTTGCTTAGGCTGCTGCCCCTGTGACTCGGCCCAGATAAGTGGTTGAGGATGGATGGTTCTATATTGAACCATTTTCTTTATTAAAGAACCTTTAAAAGAACCATCTACAACACATTCCCCACAAATCTGAAGAACATTAATGGTACAATGAATCCTTTAACCATGCAAAGTGCTCTTTGAGTGTTTATGGTTCTGTATAGAACCATTTTTTTACTAAGAGACTCTTGGGGAAGCATTTATAGCACATTCTCCTTCTATCTGAAGAACATTAATGATAGAAAGAACCCTATAATCATGCAAAGGGTTCTTTAAGTGCTCATGGTACTATAAATAAATGCCAGATAGAGATCAGATCTGAAGACCTACTTTTAAAAGAAAAAGTGAGCGAGCGATGAAACGAAGGGCTGAAGTAAAGAACGAAGGGCAGAAGTAAAGAACGAAGGGCAGAAGTAAAGAACGAAGAGCTGAAATAAAAAAGAACGGAGGGCTGAAGAAAAGAACGAAGGGCTGAAGAAAAGAACGAAGGGCTGAAATAAAAAAGAACGGAGGGCTGAAGTAAAGAACGGAGGGCCGAAGAAAAGAACGAAGGGCCGAAGTAAAGAACGAAGGGCCGAAGTAAAGAACGGAGGGCCGAAGAAAAGAACGAAGGGCTGAAATAAAAAAGAACGGAGGGCTGAAGTAAAGAACAAAGGGCTGAAGTAAAGAACAAAGGGCTGAAGAAAAGAACAAAGGGCCGAAGAAAAGAACAAAGGGCCGAAGTAAAGAACAGAGGGCCGAAGAAAAGAACGAAGTGCCGAAGTAAAGAACGAAGGGCCGAAGTAAAGAACGAAGGGCCGAAGTAAAGAACGGAGGGCCGAAGTAAAGAACGGAGGGCAGAAGAAAAGAACGGATAGCTGAAGTAAAGAACGAAGGGCTGAAGTAAAGAACGAAGGGCCGAAGAAAAGAACGGAGGGCCGAAGAAAAGAACGAAGAGCAGAAGTAAAGAACGAAGGGCCGAAGAAAAGAACGGAGGGCAGAAGTAAAGAACGAAGGGCCGAAGAAAAGAACGGAGGGCAGAAGTAAAGAACGAAGGGCAGAAGTAAAGAACGAAGGGCCGAAGTAAAGAACGGAGGGCAGAAGTAAAGAACGGAGGGCAGAAGTAAAGAACGAAGGGCCGAAGAAAAGAACGAAGGGCAGAAGAAAAGAACGAAGGGCAGAAGAAAAGAACGAAGGGCAGACAGACACGGATGCCAACCAGGCTGACTTGTATTCGTTCACAGAGGCTCTGTATTTGCGAGATTATGCATGTGACCACATACTGAACTCGATGGTCGACCAAAAGGGGCCTAATTTCCAGGCCTGCGCGAGCGAAGCGATCAGACTGCAGCGAGCTGCTGGCTTTCAGATACCTGCTTGCTTTGAGATACCTGCCTTCTGATCTAGTGTTTCCTAAAGACTCTCCCTTTTGTTCCCATCATGAGACAGTTCTAGACGACACAGAGGGGGTCTATAAAAGAAACACAATCCTCTTTAAGCAGAAAAGGCTTAAATTCCCTATTCACATGTCAGACTGCTTTTAAGCTGCTGGCATAATGATATCATTTCACACAGGCTCGGCCTGCGCCAGTTCAGCCCAACGTGTTGAGGACGGATTCGGTGTAAAAACTACGGGCTGGAGTCAATGTGACCAATGCTTTAGGCTCTGGAACTTACCGCTGTGGCCACTCAGGCTGGGCAGGCTGTAGTGGGTCCTAAAGAAAAAGCAATATGAGCCCAAATGATGCAGAACGAAGGCTAATTAAAGCAGCATTGTATTGCCACTCTAAACATCGTTGGGTTCCTAATATCGAAGTCATACTGATGTGTGATTCAAGGCAATTATCTGCCATTACTGATATGACAGCCATAAGCCTGAGCAATATAATGATGGTGATTATTAATAGGCCATTCCAACGCAGCAGGCTCCGTGAAACATTTCTGAGTGATGAGGATGATTAGGTGAACTTCCGTAAGTTGGCACAAAACTGAAGTATATGTGACTAGCCAATCATTTCATGCATACGGTCCAGCAAGAACTCAACGAATCAGAACATGTTGCTGCTGTCAGAACAAAACCTCGTATCTCCAGAACGGTAATTTTACAGGAGAAGGAAAAAACCTACTTGACTTTTGATGGAAGTCAATGGAACCAGAAGTTTTCCAAGTCATTTTGGGCTGTTTCGTTTGGTCCGATCTTCATGAAATTTGCACACAATATAAAGGCACACAGCCACTTTCAAATGACATCAAAAACTGAAAAAACGACAAAAATGGAGATATGAGGTTTTGTCCCGACAGCAGCGACATTCTATATACACACCAAGGGGTCACTTCACTAAAACCACCTCCTTGTTTTGACAGCCATCGTCCACTTTATCAGCTCCACTGACCACAAAGTTTCACTCTGTAGTTCTACAGTTACAGACTGTAGTCCATCTGTTTCTCTGATACTCTGTTACCCTGTTCTTCAGTGGTCGGGACCCCCACGGACCCCCACAGAGCAGGTACTGTTTGGGTGGGGGGTCATTCTCAGCACTGCAGTGATGCTGACATGGTGGTGGTTAGTGTGTGTTGTGGTGGTGCAGACTGGTTGAGTTTTACCATCTTTGTAAATATTTAACATCTGAATGCTGATTGTTTTTCTTTAACAGGGCAGTTTGGGAAATGGGAAAGAATTCCACCTACAAAGCTTCAACAATCAGTGTCCTCAGTTCCCAAACGCTTATTGAGTGTTAAAGGAAAGGTGATGTAACACAGTGGGAAACACGCCCCTGTCCCAACTTCTCTGGAACGTGTTGCAGGCATCAAATTCAAAATGAGTGAATATTTGCAAAAAACAATAAAGTTTATCCGTTTGAACATTAAATATCTCGTCTTTGTAGTGTGTTCAGATGAATATCGGTTGAAAAGGATTTGCAAATCATCGTATTCTGTTTTTATTTATGTTCTACACAACGTCCCAACTTCACTGGAACTGGGGTTGTACTTTTCTGCATCAAATGAATGCTGATATCAGCTAGCTACAGGGTTTAGTCGCTATGGGATTTGTAGCTCATTCTACCTGCACGACTGTTTATACTTGCACTATTTATTCCCACAGACCTTAATCTGTATGTGCCTTATGTCACTTCAGTGTTGATTTCAGGACCTTCTTGTATTTATATTATTTTTTATTACTCTACTTTTCTACAATTAGTGTTTATTTTTACGATTAGTGTTTTTAGTGTCTATTTAAATTTACACTTTTCCTGTTTACCATCTATTTAAATGTTATTGTTACACCATGGGGGTCGGACAATAACACTTTCAGTTCACTGTATGTCCTGTACAGATTGTAGTATTGACCAAAGCTGACTTGACTTGACTTGACTTGACTAGTGTCATGCTAAAACCAAGCTAATAGTGGTGTACATTCACTCTTCCACATTGAGTTTAATACTATACAGCTTGAGCATTGACCTTTTGAATGCAAAAAATGTATATGTCATTTTTACTTTGTATTGCTGGTCAAAAGTGGTAGAACACTCTCATTTTCCAAATTTATTGACATCCAAAGTTGAAGTCCGGTTAATGAACTGATATGGCACTAAATAAGTTGTAAACTCCCAGAGACTAAAAAATCTATCAGTTATAAAAGTCTTTTGCATTGCTTAACAACTTACGGCTGTTCTACAGCAATGAAAGAATCAAGCTTTGAAATTTAATCCAAATATTTCCTACAGGTGTCCCAGCTTTTGGTGACAACTCACAAACCCTCTGTTTTCACAAAAGCAGTGCTGGATCAGCGTTCCTAACCCCTCAGGGCAGTATTTGGACAATGTTGCTCCACAGGATGTAACGTATTGCTGCTGTAATGATGGAAAAGAGGCAATTAACAAAGGAAAACAGATCATTTTAACTCCTAAAAGTGCAGGAGAAACCGCGATGAAAGCCAGTGTGTCCGTGAGGACACCAGTAAAAAGACACTTGAAACTGGAAGAAACTGGCAGGAAGAGGTCTGGCAGACCTCAAGCCCCAGCTGAACAGAGGTGAGCAGTCCAGGTCCAAAATATAAAAACCCTCCCCAGGATTTTGTTCCAACTGCTTGACTTCTCCAATTTGCTCAAACCAGCAGCAAAGGTGTTCAAGGCAGTTGGAACAAAATCCTGGGCAGGGATTTTACTTTTCGGAGCTGGATTACCCACCTCTACAACTGAATCAGCAGAAGATAAGATCCTGAGGGTCAACAGAGCGGCTCCCAAGTTTGAAACGAGTCTCGGTTTCAACTTTGAAGGGAAGACTTCGAGCTGCAGGACTGACAGAGTGTCAGTAAGAAAGCATTACGGAGATGAAAATAGGTGGTGTTGGGCAGTTCGGCACCACCAGTGGACACTGAAGAGTGGAAGGTCTCACAGACTGGAAGGTCTTACAGACAGATAAACCAAAACTGGAAGTCTTCAGCTCATCACACAGTCTTCGTTCACTGTCGAGGAGAAGAAAGGATCCCCACCGACCATTACATACAGAGGAGGAAGCGTGAAGGTCTGGGACTCCAGAGACGATGACTTGCACAGAGTGACTGGCACCCTGAACCAAAAACAGCTACCACAGCATTTTGCAGTGAAATGCACCAAACGAGCCGAACATTTTAATTTGGACACATTTGCTCAAAACGGTTCCATGATTTCTCTCTTTTTTTCCGTTTTTGATCTCCGATTGTTTGTTTATTTGTTCATCCGTGCTTTAATGTCCGAGAACACCGACACATTTGTTTGTGTAAATAACCATTAAAAAGGAAAAACGGGGGTGTCTGAATCCTTATGAGTGGTGTATTTCATGTAAATAGTAATTACAGTAACTATCTGCCATGACTGGTGGGAATCTGGTTAATGACCACCAGACCCAGGCTTACACTCAATATACACCGGCCACTTTATTAGGTACTGCTAGTAAAGGGTTGGACCCCCTTTTGCCTTCCGAACTGCCTTAATTCTTCATGTCAGACTTTCAACAAGGTGTTGGAAACGTTCCTCAGAGATTCTGGTTGGTTATTTGAGTTCCTGTTGCCTTTCTATCATCTGGAACCAGTCTGCCCGTTCTCCTCTGACCTCTCACATCAACGAGGCATTTTCGTCCACACAACTGACCGCTCACTGGATATTTCCTCTTTTTCGGACCGTTCTCTGTAAACCCTAGAGATGGTTGAGCGTGAAAATCCCAGCAGATCAGCAGTTTCTGAAATACTCAGACCAGCCCGTCTGGCACCAACAACCACGCCACGTTCAAAGCCCCTTATATCCCCTTTCTTCCCCGTTCTGATGCTCGGTCTGCACTTCAGCAAGTCGTCTTGACCACCTCTACATGCCTAAATGCAGTGAGTTGCAGCCGTGTGATTGGCTGATTAGCTATTTGTGTTAACAAGGAACTGAACCTAATAAAGTGGCCGGTGAGCGTATAGTGTTTCTGGTGATATCACTTCCATTCTAACCACTAGCGGGTCTGAAAACAGAGGGTAATTGCACCCTCCTGTGATTAAATAATTGTGATTAATAAAAGATTAATTGCTTATTGCTCGGGCCCGTATGTCTGTTCTAAATAAGGACAGGAAGTCAGCATGTATTACTGTCAAACCGCCACATTAAAAGATCCGCTGACAACAAATCCACTGCTGTCAGTTTAGCTAAACCGTGTTGGAGGCATTGTAATTACAAACACGGCGCGTTTGACGTCTCTTTCTCACTCGCTGCATTGTGGTAAAGACGGCGAGACGTTGTCGGAGGCCTTTTTTCTCCGCCTAACAGCTGTCCTTATCCAAACCTCCCCCGTGGGAAAACCCTGAGGTTCGTGCCATTTTAATAACAGAGCTATTTTAGGACGTCTAGGCTGCTCTTGATCGGTTTTGCTTCGGCGTTCCAGTCGCCACCTTCTCCGTATAAGAATGAGTGTTTGTTAAATCTGAGTCATCGTCACCATCCCACTCAGCATCCACAGTAAATCATAACGCTGCCAGAGACAGAGGCTGGCATTTAAGGATTTCAAAGAGAGATGATTGTACTCGCCCATCCTGAACTGTAGAATTGATCTTCGTTCAGCTATAAGCTTATTAATCACTGTACTTAGAAAAGCACATTGACCTTTAAGTCAAACAGCGTTGCTTAATGAGCCTCATGAAGAAGCATCCCAACATTTCAATTACAGCCTGCTGCTTTGCAAAGAGCCTGTGAGCATCAGCGCAGTTCACCAATTACGATGCGTTAATTGCAATCTGCAGCATGAGGACTGACCCACCAAAACATAGTGCTCGCATGACCTCCTACCCTGCTGCCATTGTAATGATCCATGGGATAAACAAGGAGACTCTGATTTTTCAAGATTACTGCATGATTAAGCAGTTAAGATGAGGTCTGGTGTGAAATGCTCAGAACTGGTCGCAGTGGTGGTGATAGGAACCAGACGTCCACCTCTAAAGGCTCCCTCGCAGAGAGTTACCACATGAAATGATCCTGTGGTCATTGCGTGATGTCTGAGACACTGTTGTATGACAGTTTTGAGAAGATTTTAGCCTTAAATTGATTTCTGGGCGATATGTGAATTGTTGATTATAAGTCACTGGACTCTTAGATCATAATATTGTGTTTTTTTTTAATATGGCACTGGTCCAACTGATCAAATGTCAGAAAAATATATTGTGGCATTTTGTGGATTACGAAAACTTCCTGAAGTGTCATGATTACTCTTTTGATATATCTAGAAGTTGGTAATCCGGATCCAAAAAGTAAAAACCCTCCCCAGGATTTTGTTCCAGCTGCTTGACTTCTCTAATTTGCTCAGACCAGCAGCAAAGGTGTTGCGGTAGTTGGAACAAAATCCTGGGGAGGGATTTTACTTTTTGGACCTGGATTACCCGCCTCTAACGAAACAAAATAAAAAAATAGATTTTTTCCAGATTTTCCACTATTTCCCATCATCAACATTCCATATAATACTCAGAACACTCGTGTAGGTTCACTGGTGGTTCTGGATGGTAAGTAAAATGGCTATATTTGTGTCGGAAGGAGGACACATTAAGGAACTCTTAAAGCTTCAGCACCAAGAGATTCTGGACAATTTCATGCTCCCAACTCTGTGGGAACAGTTTGCGGACGGCCCCTTCCTGTTCCAACATGACTGCCCACCAGTGCACAAAGCAGGTCCATAAAGACGCGGATGAGCCAGTTTGGTGTGGAAGAACTCGACTGGCCTGCACAGAGTCCTGACCTCAACCCCATAGAACACCTTTGGGATGAATTAGAGCGGAGACTGTGAGCCAGGCCTTCTCGTCCAACATCAGTGTCTGACCTCACAAATGTGCTTCTGGAAGAACGGCCAGAAATTCCCATAAACACTCCTAAATCTTGTGGAAAGCCTTCCCAGAAGAGCTGAAGCTGTTATAGCTGCAAAGGGTGGGCCGACATCATATTAAACCCTATGGATTAAGAACGGGATGTCACTCAAGTTCATATGCGTGTGAAGGAAGACGAGCGAATACTTTTGGAAATATAGTGTGCTTGATTTCCTTTAGACAGCAACGATATACTCAAATCACTGTGAACAAAGCAGGAATTTTGAAATATTGGTGGAATTCTCCTCTCATCTATGCACTTTACGTCGAACGTTTATGCGATTATGTATTTCTCCTTTTGAGCACTTTTTTTATAGCAGCTATTCATTCAGAATCACTCTAGGATGAAACAGGTGGTCTGAAAACGACAGAAACTGCAGTTAAATAAATAAATAAATAGACCGAAAGAAACGGGGACTTCAAACAGAATGGGTTTCAGGCTTTGAAGTCTAGTTAGTTCCTTTATGGTAAAAAAGAGGGGGAAAAAAAGAAGACAGAGGGCTTGTTCAGAATGGTTCTTCTCTAATTTCACAGTACTTGTACAAAGGCTTCAGAAGATGTCGTATCCATAGCCTACAAAAAAAATAAATAAATAACTGAATAAAAATCATTATTCTCTGGGAACCTCAGTTATAACCCATTTCAATAAGGTTTGATTCTGCAATAAATAGAGGGCTCTATGCATATAAGCTGGATCCTCGACACCCCATACAGACTGCGCCAGCCTCAGGCCACAGACAGCTGAAAGGATTAAGTTCAAAGGCGAGAGGCAGGGATTACTCGCAGATTCAAAGTCTCGGGCCGCGCTCTGCTCCTTTCCAAAACGACAAGATTTCGCCATGTCCCAGAGGCAGCGCACCATGATCACACAGCCGCTGCTGGTCCAACCTTCACAGGCCACAGCGAGTGTCTTCAGTCAAGCTGGTGGGGGTTAGAGGGGGGGGGGGGGGGGGGGGGGGGGGGGAGGGGATCTGAGGGGGGGTGTTTAGTGTTAGAGATTTTATCCTCCCTCATATGTAAAGAGAAAATATACAAAAACATATCAACTCTAGAGGGCAGGGCTGAGTGAGGCTGCAGTCACATGCTGGCGTTAAGGGTTTTGTGCCTCATAGCAGAATCAGTGTTAAACGGAGGAAGGTAGGCACTCAGTGGCCAAATGTAACCACGTACATGTTGCCATGGTGATTATCATTACTACGATTCTGTTTCAGTCACATGGTGTTTTGTCTTGCACTGTTAAACGTTAAAGACTAGTGTTGTAGTCAAGACCACTAGAAGTGAGTCAGAATCTGAGGCCTGGAGACATCGAGTCTGAGACATAAATGAGACCTGGACACATCGAGTCTGAGTCTTAAATGAGACCTGGACACAGCGAGTCTGAGTCCTAAATGAGACCTGGACACATCGAGTCTGAGTCATAAATGAGACCTGGACACATCGAGTCTGAGTCATAAATGAGACCTGGACACATAGAGACCAAGACATAACTGAGACCTGGACACACCAAGTCTGAGTCCTAAATGAGACCTGGACACATCGAGTCTGAGTCATAAATGAGACCTGGACACATAGAGACCAAGACATAACTGAGACCTGGACACACCAAGTCTGAGTCCTAAATGAGACCTGGACACATCAAGTCCGATATATAACTGAGACCTGGACGCATCGAGTGTGAGTCCTAAATTCGACCTGGACACATCGAGTCCGAGACATAACTGAGACCTGGACACACCAAGTCTGAGTCCTAAATGAGACATTCCCTCGTGTCCTCAGGAAACGTTTGAATTTTGGAACCAATAAAGCCGTCACAGTAATATCGCGTAGACTCTCAACCAGCAGTGAACAGATTTTATTTAAACAAGAAGAGAAGGTGTCGCTGAAATCCAATAGATCAATCCAATAGATTCGATCATAGAGGAAAAAAAAACATTTCCAGTTGCCTCACAACAATTGCAGAATCCACCTTACCCCAAGACTGGATTTGAGTACTACATCACTTATTTAAGACCACATTGTACTGCGTCTGAACAAGAAAACAAAGGTGGATAATTAAAAGAGAGAAAACAGCAACATGTTTAAAGTAGGAATGTAAATAATTAACAATTAACCAACAAATGCATAAATGTTTGGCCAATGCTTTGAGTTAAAACATTTATACACAACTAATTACTGAATAAACGGTGAGCTACCAAACTTGCGGTGAACTTCAAGCTCGCTCCAGTCAGGCTATATACGTGGGTTAACCTGGGCGGTAAATATAAATAAATAAGTACGCGACACTATAGTAATGCTTAAAGCCTAATTCATATAAAACGCAGTGCTGTGTTTGATGTTTTCATGAACCGTGTCTGTTAACGTTTAACCACTGACTAATAACGGTCAGTCATCGGTCAAAACAATTCACCAAAATTCGCTCAGCCTGCTGTAAGCCTCGCCTTTTGAAGTACAGACTGAGCCATAAAACTGAGCCAATATCAGGTTCAGCTCAGTTTGGTCAGTTTCTCTAGATCAGTATTAATGTTGTTTTGTTCCAGCCGGTCTGTAAAGCTTCTTACAGCCCGTTTAGTTTGGCGAATGGTGTTGGGTTCATTTCTGGCTGATTCCAGGTTGTTCAGCTGTTCTTCTGTCACAGCTGCCGACTGAAAAGCTGCTCAGTGGTGACGACAGTTTGGGAATTTAGTGTCGTCTCGTCTTCAGAGTCGGACCAAATCGGCTGTCGGTCAGATGTGATCTTAACAGCGTCCGTTTTCTGTTTGTGGCAAAGTAAGAAGTAAAAACGTTCAGATGGCTCGAGCGTCTCCTACAGCTGTCAGAGTCGTTGCTTAGCAACGGCGTCTCAGCAGAATGATAGCATAAGTCCTTCCAACCGCACCGTTTATCAGAACAGCAATGAAGCTTCCTTTGGACAAGTCTCAGTGCAGCCAATAGGAGAGCCAGTAGCCCCCCAACATGGACCGAAGGTTAGTTGGACTTGGCCAAAGCGCAGTGCGCAGATGAAGACATCTGAACTTTGTATGAACCTGAGTGTCTGTCGCAGCATCCTTCATTTTCCGCTACGCTCGCTGCCGAGCTCTCCACAGCAAGAATCCACTTCTGTGCTCTGCATTCCGGAGCTGAGTTCAGACGGCAGAGAGCATCTTCTGCAAAATATCTGCATCTGAACCGTGAAGAATCCACCTGTCAAGCAGAGAAGGATATCGGTTGCGTTGTGGCAGGAAGCTCAACATTATCACACATCACACTATAAGTATAGATCAGGGGTCACAAGCCATGTTAGAATAGCCATTTTGTCCTTTCCATAAAAAACTAACCACATTGAGAACCACAATATTTCCATTTTATCATCTTGGCTGTAAATATGTCCCAATATGTGCTAATGTATTAATATAGCATAAAAAATGTAAACAAAAAACTCAGACTTACTCTGCTCTGCTTTAAGCTTTAGTTCAGCTGTAGCCGCTTCTCTCGCATCTCCAGCAGGAAACTTTTCCACAAAAGTAAAACAGTTTCTTGTAAATGTCTCAACGTTTGATTTTTTTGCTAGATTTTTTTCCTAAAGTCTCAATTTTTCCCATTCCACCTTACATGGTGGAGCTTCTCAGTCAGCTTCTCGTGGCAGATTAAACGTATCGGGAAACCAGCTGGAGTGATTATAAAAGCAAGTCAGTCCATTCATCTCCAAATTATCGATGTCCGTCTTAAATCTCTCTCTTTGCCGTTTCGTAGCTACTAGCTGGGTGAGGCTGTTGTCTGTGTTGCTATGGTGACCAGCCGTCTGCGCTGATCTTCAGGGTTAAAGGGTGAATCAGCAGTTCTACATTAACTCCAGCATTTAAGCCCATTTACTGTTAAACTGAGTTGAAGGATCAGCAGAGCTTTATTTTACTGTAGAGGAGGATTATTTTATTATTACCTACAAACCTGATTCAGCTCTGGAGCCGCAACAGGGCAGTAAAAGAGCCGCATGTTGCCGACACCTGGTGTAGATTAAAGGACTTCTTACACTTTAGTTTTTAGAAGAATCCTATTAGGTTGAATTATTGGTCCATTTAGGAAGGCAGCATTTATTCCAGGCAGTAGTCTCAGCCACTGTTTACAACATGATTAGGAGTCATTTAGTGTGAATATTTATGCTTCTGCATTAGTGAAAGTGAAAGTATGAGAATAAACCATCTACTAAGGTAACCTTAGCTGAGTAGCATTCTTGGCACATATCTTGGCACCATCTCATTTCTGTCCCCCATCCAGTCATAAATAGATCACTAGAATAGTGCATTTCCTGAATAAAATGCAGTGATTGTGCAGCTTTAGCAATTTGTGAACGGTTGCTAAGGTGTTGGCAGGCAGTTGCTATGGTACTTTATATGGTTGCTAGGGTATTGATAGGTAGTTGCTTCGCAGTTCCTGAAGTGTTTGCTATAATATCCTAGGTGGTTGCGAGTTTGCTGCTAGGAGGTTGCTATGCTATCCAAGGTGGTTGGTAAGGTGTTGCTAGACAGTTACTATGGTATCAAAGGTGGTTGCTATGGTGTTGCTAGGTGATTTGCATGGCATCCCAGGTGGGTGCTAGTCGGTTGCTATGGTGTTGCTAGGTGGTTTGCATGGCATCCCAGGTGGGTGCCAGTCGGTTGCTATGGTGTTGCTAGGTGGTTCATATGGTATCCCACATGTCTGCAGAAGTACAGTAGATGGACAGATTTCCCCATTCCTATGGGGGAAAAAACGGAAACTGCACATCAGATCAAAAAGTTATACAAGCACACCGTTCCCAATCGGACCGAACATTCTGGAGTTGGAGGGGTGTCAATCTCAAAAACTGTGGGACGAGTTAGCAGAGAAAAAAAAGAAAAAGATGAACAACATAAAATGGATAACAACAGTGTTGCGCATTCCTTTTCTTCTTAATTTCGTCTTTTTATTGATTTGGGGCGAGGGTGTGTTCTGTAGTACAGAACCCATCATCAGGTCCACACTGCAGAAGGTTGCAGCAGGAAAGACAAGCCAGTCGGAGGTCTCTTCCAACAGCATGGTGACACAGTGGTACTCGTAGTAGCAGGTGATGGAGGAGGAATAGTGGTTGGTCCAAAGAGCCAGGAAAGGCAGGGAGCCAGAGAACATGTTGGATGAAGCCCACTCTTCAGCTGATGAGCTCAGACAGGCCGTGCAGAGAGGCTCGGCTGGTGATTCACTCCAAACCAGGCACGCTGCCCTCTTCCACAGAAGAAGAGTCAAACTCCACAAGAGCTCTTCCTCACTATCAGACAGCAGAGCTACAGCCTGAGCAGCAGGAAAATGTTCTCACCAGTACAGATACCAATTTTATGCCATACATTCAGATAGAATTAGCATTTTTATTTGATGAGAAACTGAACAGACTAACAGTTTTAGGGCCTTGACAGCAGTTTTTGCCAGGTGTCTTACAGCATTGGCTCTTATCAGCGCTATTTTGGCTGATTGAGCATGTTGAATCAGCACTGGTGGTCAGCAGTGGTAGCGATACTGGCTGAATCAGTGCCCGGCGAGAAGTGGTAACACTTCCTATGAATCCTGTATTCATAATGCAGTATAAATGCATTCATAATGTCAGTCATAAGTTTGTATATATAATACAATATCTGTTTATAAGAGCCTTGTAATGCATTATAACACACTGCAAGAAGCTTCCTTTGTATTATCTGCATCGCAGCACACCCGAGCAAACATCCAGGTAAACATTTGTTCACTTCCAACCAATAAATAAACAAACAAGAAAAAAAGAGGAGAACCTGTACATGTAGTGGGAATTTACTAACTAACTGGAACTTGTAATGCTATTCTAGCCAGCTACAGGTGCTAGACTGTTAGCAGTTACTAACCAACGCTAAATGAAATAAGAACAAAAGCATGAAAAGTATATAAAAATAGTCATTTCTGCCCAAATGATGAAGCTGAGAGACGTAATGCTGGACTATAGAATGCTGTAGAAAATAACAAATAATGGTAACACTTCATAACATGTTACAATGCATTCATAAGGCGTCATAAATATGGCTGTACATATTTATAAAAATGCATTACACATTATAGCCATGCTTATTATGCATTATGAATTGTTACCATAATAAATAGTGTTTATAACACATTATAAGAGCTCATAAGCTGTATTAGTCCGCTCTCAGTAAAGTGGAGCGTACTGGACTAAAGCCTCCTCCAGGGTTCAGACTGAGGCTTCAAGTTGAAGAATTTACTGAAGGATTTACTGAAACACTAAAACACAATAAAGCTCATTACAGGCTTCAAATATCAGAGTTTAAACTAGAGCAACATCAGAGTTTCACCCAATGTGGGAAAGTCAATGTTCACCACTGTTAATGTTCACCACCGTTAATGTTCACCACTGTTAATGTACACCACTGTTAATGTTCACCACCGATAATGTTCACCACTGTTAATGTGCACCACTGTTAATGTGCACCACTGTTAATGTGCACCACTGTTAATGTTCACCACCATTAATGTGCACCACCGTTAATGTTGACCACTGTTAATGTGCACCACCGTTAATATACACCACCATTAATATACACCACCGTTAATGATCACCACTGATAATGTTCACCACCGTCAATGTTCACCACCGTTAGCCTGGCACTCACTTAACACCGCACCCCTAAAAGCACCAACAGCAAGAGATAAAATACTGAAAATCCCCCAAATAAACGTTGTATTCATCTTTACTTTACACTCTCCAAGCTGCGACTGACTTCTTTGGCACTGACAGTATAACATGTTATTAACACTACTTATAATGCATTGTCTTTACAATTCATAATGCATAATAAACATGCTATATAATGTAATACAGGTGTAATTCATTTTTATAAAGATTTATAACCATGTTTATAATGCTGTATGAATGCATTGTAACATACCATAAATGTGTTTATAGGTGCTTACAAACATGATATTCATAGAAAGTGTTACCCAAACAACCTTAAAATCATTAAAAACAGTTTATGGTGCACTGCCCCTTTGAGCCCTGCTGACTGTTAGCTTAGCAGTCTTTAAAGATGCTGGCAAAACACCATGAATCCATTAGCATCCTTCGGAACAGATGGTTCTTAGTTATTACTATAATAAAACGTATCAGTGTATAAATCCAATTAACCTTAATAGTGTCCAACTCAGACCGTGTCCGTATCAACGAACACACAATTTAACCACATGCATTTAATAGAACTGTGCAATGAAAGTGGCCGATAGAGCGCTTCCAATCAGACGCATTCATTTGTCTCCGCTGAATATTCCAGTCGCAATTCCGTCCGGGCTTTACGGAGGGGAATTGAGGTTGAATTCCCACAGGGTTGTGATAAATTAAAAAGCAAAATAAGCAATAAAACGTGAAGAAAGCAGACAGCCAGTTTCACTGATCTGGATGAATATCGTGTCTGGCCACTGATCACGGACTGATTGACAGCCGCCTTCACAGCAATGTGGACGCGATATCAGAAAGGTGTTAGTGTTTTAGTTACAAGTGCGTTGTTTAGAGGTGAGAAGCTCACGACGGATAGCACTTTCTAGTCCTGTCACAGACAACAGGGTTTAAATGTACAGCCAAGGAAAGCTCTGAATGAATAATGACTGAGGCACGACTGTACGAGAGAGAAGGCAAACAACCTGATCTACACTTCTGTCCAATCAAAACAGGCACCGGCTGCAAATTAGTCATCTTTCAGATGTTCCTGAGGATATTAGACACAAACTAATCCACTTACATAAGGAAGGAAAAAAGTCAAAGGAAAAAAAGTCAAGAAAAACAGAAGTTTCTACAAAAGTCCGGAGAGGCCATGAGGTAGTCGGATTGATGTTTTTTCACAATAACAAAATTACCTTCAAATAACAAGTTACACATCTTGTTAAACGTTGTATTCTTGAGAAAATGTCTTAATTATTAAGTTATTTATCTTGTTATCTCAAGATAATCAACAGGTTTTCTTGAAATAACCAGTTACTTATCTTGCTATCTTGAGCTAAGTTCATTATTTTGTGATCTCAGGTTAACAAAATTGTTATCTTCAAATAATAAATGATTTTTTATCTTGTTACCTTGAGATAAAAGTTGTTGTCTTGAGAAAACCTGTTGATTATCTTGTGATCTTGAGGTAACGAATTATGCTGTTCTCAAGATAACAAAATTGTTATCTTGGAATAATGATTTACTTATCTTGTTATCTCAAGATAACAATCCAGAAAATTATAGCAGCAGCTCACGGCCTCTCCAGACTTCTATAAGTTTCCAAAACTGTTTAAAAACTGATTAAAAAAACTGATTCCAGAGAAAGCGTGGCTCCTAACAACCACCTGGAAGAGCTGGTAGCCACCAAAACTGCCCCCATCAGATAAACAGCACTGAAAGCTTTGATCTCTGAGAGAGAGGAGAAGATGAAGCTGCTTCAGATCTGAAAACATCCACAGGTGTTTCTGTCCATCCTTCCACTGTGAGAAGACCACTCAGCGCTGTGGGTCTAAAAGGACGTGTAGTTGATCAAGAAGAACCTCACTGAGAAAAGGAGACGGACACAACAAACAAAGGAGCTGAACGATGGACTGACCACCCCAGAGTCCAGACCTCAGCACCACTGAATGGGTTTGATTACTTCAGAAAATCATCAACCAGCTTCTCAGACTGAGCTTTGGAGGCGTGTCTGCAGGTTCTCTGAGGAGCTGAAAGTGAGGCTCCTGAGAAGAAAGGAAGCTGGAATGAAGGGAAAGAGGGACTCACTGACCCTCAGACAGCTGAGAGTAGGTTGGTTGTTGAGGCTTCTGTGTGATTTTTTTTTTCTCCTGAAGGTAAAACATGAATGCACTTCCTGGCTGTTTTGACTGGAAATTCAATAAATACACCTTTTGTCTTCTAACAACGTCCCTAACAACGATTTCTCCCAACGTCAATCCCACGAGCCACGTCAGAGCCTGAGCACAAAGAGCGAGGGGGTGTGATGTCCCCCCACGCTGGTGCAGACATACAGACATACAGACAAACAGACAAACATCAGGTTTTCTCTCAACCCACAACAAACACCCATAAACAATCACGCAGCGTTCAGCGGGCACTTACGCTGAAAGCACTTTCCTCTCTGTGAATGTTCACCTAGACCAATTAAAGGGGAGGCCAGCGGCAATCTCTCCGGCTGTCTAACTTTTCATCAGTTTAGTGAGAATGAACAGCTAAGAGTGGCAAAAACTGCTTCCAAACCTCAGTCCAGGGACATCAGGCCAAGCTTAGCCTCGCTGTTATAGAAAAGAAATGTGTCTGCAAATTAAGGGGATTATGTAACATCCCTGCGCTGTTCAGAGAAAACAGCCAAACTCTATGTCTCAAAAGCAGAAAGTTCACATTTTGGCCCATTAATTTTCCCGTTCCACCTTAAATGGTGTAGCGGTTACATTCTGGCGCTTCAGGTGTCAATGTTGCCCGACTCTTTAAGGTGGAACGGGAAAGTTAGCTAGCTAGCTACAAAGAAATCGGCATACTTTTAGCAATTCTAGCAATTCTTTATGCTTGTTATGAAGAAAACGGCCATAATACACTGAAACGTCATTAAACTGAGATAAAACAGTGGTTATCCTCATTTTTAACGGAAAGTTCTCACATTTGTGGGTTTATTTGGTCGGTCACGCAGCCACCTTGCCATTTTTTTCTTCTTTTTTTCCTCATATCACTCCGTTTGGAGGGCCATGTAGCCTTAAAACTTCACCCTACCTCTTCATCTCAACATCAAGACACCATAACCCTAGACGTGAACGCTTAAAACAGAGGGCTAAGGGCTCAGTGGTAGGGGGCAAGGGGTGAAATGGGATTGGGCCTTAGTTTCTGAAGCATCTCCACCATCTCAGCCTTCAAACACTAGTTGGTAAAACTAGGTTCCTTTCTGTTCTACACCTTCCCTGCTGCCGTTTCCTTCCAAAATAATGATATTGCTGAATTGTGTGTATTATGTGCTGTATTATGTGTTTCACTGCTTTGTGTCCTCATATTCTTTGGCCTGCAGGTTTGTCATCACTTTTTTCCTGTCTTTCATTTACTTTATCCTAATGCGGCTTCGTGTTTTTGGTTTGTTTTTGCACATTCTGTTATTGATTTTGTGAGTCACCTCAACTTGAAGACTCTCAAAACATTATTATTATTATTATTATTATTATTATTATTATTATTATTATTATTATATACACCACACTTTACCTCCAGTAGGACATGTATGAGGATAGTGAAACAGTGGTGAGGTGTACAAAAAAAGCAGTTGGAGTACAAATGGTTTCAAGGTGAAGGTGGGGTTACATCAGGGATCAGCTTTGAGCCCCTTCTTGTTTGCAATAGTGATGGAAAGGTTGACAGATGAGGTCAGGCAGGAGGCTCCATGGACCATGATGTTTGCAGATGACATTGTAATCTGTGGTGAGAGTTGAGAGCAGGTGGAAGAGAATCTGGAGAGGTGGAGGTTTGCACTGGAGAGGAGAGGAATGAAGGTCAGTAGAGACAAGACGGAATACATGTGTGTGAATGAGAGGGAGGCAGGTGGAAAGGTGAAGATGCAAGGAGTAGAGGTCGTAAAGGTGGATGACTTCAAATATCTTGGGTCAACCATCCAGAGCAATGGACAGTGTAGAAAAGAGGTGAAGAAGAGGGTGCAGGCAGGATGGAGTGGGTGGAGACGGGTGTCAGGGCTGATGTGTGACAGAAGGATAGCAGCAAGAGTGAAAGGGAAGGTCTACAAGACAGCAGTGCGTCCTGCTATGATGTCTGGTTTGGAGACTGTGGCTCTGTCTAAAAGACAGGAGGCTGAGCTGGAGGTGGCGGAGATGAAGATGCTGAGATTTTCATTGGGAGTGACGAGGATGGACAAGATTAGAAATGAGCAGATCAGAGGGACAGTGAAGGTGGAGCAGTTTGGAGATAAAGCCAGAGAGGCCAGGTTGAGATGGTTTGGACATGTGTTGAGGAGGAATAGTGGAGATATTGGGCAAAGAATGTTGGAGATGGAGCTGATGGGTAGAAGGAGAAGAGGTAGACCTCAGAGAAGGTTTATGGATGTAGTGAAGGTGGACATGGAGATGGTTAGTGTGAAAGTAGAGGAGGCAGTGGATAGGGCAAGATGGAGGCAGATGATCCGCTGTGGCGACCCCTAAAGGGAGCAGCCGAAAGAAGAAGAAGAAGAAGAAGAAGAAGAAGAAGAAGAAGAAGAAGAAGAAGAAGAAGACGACTTTACCTCCAGTACCATAGCAATCACATAGCAACATCCTATCAATCACCCAGAATATTACAGCTTTACCTATCAATACCATAGAAACAACCAAGCAACCACCTAAGAGCTGTCTTGCAATGCGTAGATAATATAACACCTTCATAGCAACAGACTAACATTAGCAACCACTTAGCAATACCCTAGTAACCCCCACTCAGTAATACCATAGCAAGAAACTAGCACCTACCAAACGACTGCCTAGCAATGCCATAGCAACTAGCTGGAACACATTGCAGTACCATAGCAATGACCTGGAATACCATAGCAACCGGGTAGCAACACTCTAGTAACAACCTGGTATACCATATAAATATGCCCCCTACACTGTAATAATGATATGGGTTTTAAGCTTTTTCTTAGAGTTTGGAAAGATAAATCAACTCTCATATATACTGTAGAAATTGTGACCAGGTTCCCTCGAATAGTGTTGTAGAATTTTTAAAATTTGCTGTGTCTTTCCAAATTGCAGTGATCTGTTAAGAGGCTGAGCCAATGTTTTATTGGAGTTCCTCCAGTTCAGCAGCATAATTTTTTGGCAATGGTTAATGAAATTAATATAACTGAGTTGATTGGGTGCTGAAACTTAATAAAAGTCATTAAGTAGTGCTACAGTGGAACATAAAGGGATGACAGGGCCCAAAATCTCTGGTAGCCTGTCCATGACCTCTTACCAAAACTGTTGGATAGGGGTTTGTCTGGATTGTCTGTTAAAGATGGGCAATGCTGGCATGCAAAAAAATAAATAAATAAATAAATAATCACTTAATTTATGGACCAAACACAGAATCTCCTACTTAGCTACCAAGGAGAACACTATCAACCACATAACCTCCTAAGGCACCATAGCAATTACACATCAATACTGTAAAATACCACCTGCAATACTATAACTATCACTTAGCAACAGCCCAGCAACCACTCAGAACACCACAGAAACAAGCTGGCAACACTTTTGGAACCACCTGGAATACCAGTTCTGAACAATGAAAATAACAACTTTCTAACATCCTTTATTAATAGCCTAAAATTAAAACCTAAAATTAATTGTGTAGGCATTAAAGGTTTAAAATTGGTTTTATGTAGGCATTAAAGAGTTAAAATGGGTTTTGTGTTGGCATTAAAGGGTTAAAATTGGTTTTGTGTAGGTATTAAAGGGTTAAATTGGTAGGTATTAAAACTAGATATTAAAGGGTTAAAATTGGTTTGTGTAGGCATTAAAGGGCTAAAATAGATTTTGTGTAGGCATTAAAGGATTAAAATTAGTTTTGTGTAGGCATTAAAGAGTTAAAATTGGTTTTGTGCAGGCATTAAATGGTTAAAATTGGTATATGTAGGCACTAGAGTTTAGATTGGTTTTGTGTATGCATTAAAGGGTTAAAATTAGTTTTGTGTAGGAATTAAAGGGTTAAAATTGGATTGTGTAGGCATTAAATGGTTAAAGTTAGTTTTGTGCAGGCATTAAAGGGTTAGAATTGGTTGTGTGTATGCATTAAAGAGCTAAAATTAGTTTTGTGTAGGCATTAAAAGGGTTAAAATTGGTTGTGTGTATGCATTAAAGAGCTAAAATTAGTTTTATGTAGGCATTGAAGGGTTAAAATTAGTTTTGTGTAGGTATTAAATGGTTAAAATTAGTTTTGTGTATGTATTAAATGGTTAAAATTGGTTTGTGTATGTATTAAAGGCTTAAAATTGGTTTTGTGTAGGCATTAAATGGTTAAAATTAGTTTTGTGTAGGTATTAAAGGGTTAAAATTTGTTTGTGTGAGTATTAAATGGTTAAAATTGGTTTGTGTATGTATTAAAGGCTTAAAATTTTGTGTAGGTTTTAAATGGTTAAAATTTCTTTTGTGCATGCATTAAAGGGTTAAAATTGGTTGTGTGTGCGCATTAAATGGTTAAAATTAGTTTTGTGTGGGCATTAAAGGGTTAAAATTAGTTTTGTGTGGCATTAAAGGGTTAAAATTGGTTGTGTGTAGGCATTAAAGAGCTAAAATTAGTTTTGTGTGGCATTAAAGGGTTAAAATTGGTTGTGTGTATGCATTAAAGAGCTAAAATTAGTTTTGTGTGGCATTAAAGGGTTAAAATTGGTTGTGTGTGCGCATTAAATGGTTAAAATTAGTTTTGTGTGGCATTAAAGGGTTAAAATTGGTTGTGTGTATGCATTAAAGAGCTAAAATTAGTTTTGTGTAGGCTTTAAATGGTTAAAATCGGTTTGTGTGAGTATTAAATGGTTAAAATTGGTTTGTGTGAGTAAACGGTTAAATTGGTTTGTGTATGTATTAAATGGTTAAATTGGTTTGTGTATGTATTAAAGGCTTAAAATTAGTTTTGTGTAGGCATTAAATGGTTAAAATTAGTTTTGTGTATGCGTTACAGAGCTAAAATTTGTTTTATGTATGCATTAAAGGTTTAAAATTAGTTTGTGTGAGTATTAAAGGTTTAAAATTAGTTTTGTGTAGGCATTAAATGGTTAAAATGTGTTTTGTGTAGGCATTAAATGGTTAAAATTAGTTTTGTGTAGGTATTAAATTGTTAAAATTGGTTTGTGTGAGTATTAAACGGTTAAAATTAGTTTTGTGTATGCATTAAAGGGTTAAAATTAGTTTGTGTGAGTATTAAATGGTTAAAATTAGTTTTGTGTAGACTTTAAATGGTTAAAATTAGTTTTGTGTATGCATTAAAGGGCTACCATGTACCCAGAAAGCAGACAGGAGCTGGCCTGATGTGCCTCTATTTCCACGGCTGCCTCAGGCTCTCTTCACCCTGCGATTTGAAGAGAGGCAGAAGTCTAATGGGAGCCGTGCTCAGGTTGTGATGCCACATATAGCAAATATATCCCAATCATCTTTGGAGAGATTGACGCTGGAGAATCTCTGGTGGACTCAGCAAAGTGGAAGCATATCGCCTGTCCGTGTTTATAATGTGGATGAGGAAATATTTTCCGCTTGTCCATCACACAAAGCAGCTGGACAAGCAGGTAGACTCAACCACCGGCCACTGACCAGCAGGAACAGGCCATGAAATAGCAAAACAAAGACAGTTCTGACCAATGCCACGGCCAGTTTAGCTTAGACAAGCATTATTCCCAGAAAAAAAAGGCTTTTTAAAGGAAGATTTTGGCAGAAAATCTAAATTATACAGTTTTGTCTTTTATTACAAATGGAGCCAAGACACCAAGTTATGTTTGGCACACTAACTATTACTTATGTGTTTGTTTCACTTAATTTTCAATTCAGTAGAATAAGCATTTATTTTCGTTCGACTCAGATTGGGTTTAGGCAGTAGAAGTTTGTTTTTGTCTAAGCCATGGCAGTGCACATGACCACTCTCCCTGTGCTAGTCCAGGCCCTGCAAGAGTTTTTGGACAATTTCATGCTCCCAACTTTGTGGGAACAGTTTGGGGACGGCCCCTTCCTAAGCAGGTCCATAAAGACACGGATGAGCCAGTTTGGTGTGGAAGAACTCGACTGGCCTGCACAGAGTCCTGACCTCAACCCCATAGAACACCTTTGGGATGAATTAGAGCGGAGACTGTGAGCCAGGCCTTCTCGTCCAACATCAGTGTCTGACCTCACAAATGTGCTTCTGGAAGAACGGGCAGAAATTCCCATAAACACTCCTAACCCTTGTGGAAAGCCTTCGCGGAAGAGCTGACGCTGTTATAGCTGCAAAGGGTGGGCCGACATCATATTAAACCCTATGGATTAAGAATGGGATGTCACTCAAGTTCACATGTGTGTGAAGCCAGACGAGCGAATAATTTTGGAAATATTGTGTAGCTATTTTTTGATGGGTCAGCTACAACCCCAATTCCAGTGAAGTTGGGACGTTGCATAAAACATAAATAAAAACAGAATACGATGATTTACAAATCCTTTTCAATCTATATTCATCTGAACACACTACAAAGACGAGATATTTAATGTTCAAACGGATAAACTTTATCGTTTTTTGCAAATATTCACTCATTTTGAATTTGATGCCTGCAACACGTTCCAGAGAAGTTGGGACAGGGGCGTGTTTCCCACTGTGTTACATCACCTTTCCTTTAACACTCACTAAGCGTTTGGGAACTGAGGACACTGATTGTTGAAGCTTTGTAGGTGGAATTCTTTCCCATTCCTGCTTGACGTACAACTTCAGTTGCTCAGCAGTCCGGGGTCTCCGCTGTCGTATTTTGCGCTTAGCAAGATTGTGGCATCATTAATGACAACACAGGTTAAGATAACCCCAACAACCAATGCCGCCAAACAACAAGCAATAAAGCGTGTGTTCACTCTTCACAAGCAAAAAGGTTTTGTTCTCATTTATATCTTACCTTGGATGACAGTTCTCAGATCAGTGCTCAGGTCTGACGAGAATATTGTAATTTTTTCCTTTAACCTATTTGCCTGATGTTTTATACTTGGCTTTGGAAATGGGCATCCTTTACTCTGAGGTAGAAGGCCTCTCAGGCATTTCTCATGGTTTTGCTTAGCCTTTATACGGAATAAATATTTATTTCCATTTTTCAACACTTGTGGCACGTGGATGAAGCAGGAGGTGCAGGAAACCTATGCAGATCTCTATTCTGTCTTGGTGGTCTCTTCATACTCATGTATGCAAATTTGGGTTGGGGCGACGCACCTGCACCATACTTAAACCTAAACTGGTGATGGAGATATGTTATGCAGTTTCGTCCACACAGCGAAAAAGAAAAGGATAAAACACTTGTTTTAATGTCACCTTTTGGTGCCCTGTTTAAGGCCAATGTGTGATGTTTTAGGCATGCAGTTAGCATCATGCTAACTGGTGAGATATAAGCTTTCTTTGCTTGTTAGCTACATTAGCCTCATAGCTCCAGCGCTGAAACTGACACCAAACATGTCCAAGTAAACAAAATCACTCAGTAACAACAGCAGTAATACAAATTTGCTGAGCTGTTCTGAACTTCACCAGGGAATCAATCAATCAGGCAACCAATCAGCACTCAATAATAATAATAATAATAATAATAATAATTTGTTGATCTGTACTGAACTTTGGCGTGGTGGGTGGCGCTGTTACCTCACAGCAGGGAGGCCCTGGGTTCGAATCCCTGGCCAGGCGACCAGGGTCTTCTCTGTGTGGAGTCTGCATGTTCTCCCCGTGTCTGCGTGGGGTTCCTCTGGGTTCTCCGATGTCGTCCCACATTCCAAAGACATGCAGTCAGGCAGGCATGTGGTAAATTGTCCCTTGGTGTGAGTGAATGTGTCTGTCTGTCTGTCTGTCTGTCTGTCTGTCTGTCTGTCTGTCTTGCGATGGACTAGCAACCTGTCCAGGGTGTATCCTACCTTTCGCCCAGTGAGAGCTGGGATGGTCTCCAGCTGCTCCCGCGACCCAGAAGGAGAAGCGTGTGAAGATGTGTGTGTGTGTGTGTGTGTGTGTGTGTGTGTGTGTGTGTGTGTGTGTGTGTGTGTGTGTGTGTGTGTGTGTGTGTGTGTGTGTGTGTGTGTGTGTACTGAACTTCAGCAGGGAATCCACCAAGAGAGCTGCAGTCCAGTTTTCCCGAGCCACATGGCCTGGCAATCAGAAATGAGTATCTTCTAATCTGACATCATGAATGCAGTCTCAGACCGGGTGAAGACACAAGTACTTTGCCTCTGAATTCCACTTATTTGCACGAACTGCACAATCAAAACACAATAGCGGGCGGCGCATTAGTGCGCTGTTCATTAACTCGGCCGCGAGATTCGGTGATTTAAAAGTGCCAGCCTTCATCACTCGACTCCATCAAGAATCAAAGCTGGATCTAATTGCTGCTCCGCCAAAGACCTTCACTTCTCAGAACACTTCCAACACCGCATAATGGATTCTGCTGTGCAGTCACTCCAGCGACGTCTAAATTTATCTCCCGCCTTTACGGGAAATCTGTTAAAAAAACTAAAAAAGTGAAATTAAAGAAAAAAGGGGTCACGTATAACTCAACACACCCCCCTCCTTAAAAAATAGCACAAACCATTAAAACTGTTCATGGAAAAGGCAGAAATGAATAATGCAAAGCGCCTTGGCGAGTGGAAGAATTCAAGGCATTGTTCAATTAAGGCTTGTGCTTTGTGGGCTCAGGGAGCAGAGATACAGAGCAGCTTTCACCTGCATTATATTTATGAGAAGCGCCAAAGACAGCCCCTGGGCCCTGACACTATCAGCATGCACCATTTGAGACTACAAGTTGACATGAAAGAATGAATCCTAATAGCTCGCAGTAATCTCCTCCCGGCTCAAAACTGCTGCACTGTTTTTATAATATTATAGGAGGCCATGTAGCATGTTCATTAGAGGCCGATAATGATTTTTTAATCGGAGTTAATTTGCCAATGTTCCTTTTTCAATGTACTGTAGTAATTACAATTACCCACAGCAGGCTAAGCAGAACCATCATGATATTCGACTTCTTATCTCCAGATAAGCCCCACAATCCTGTTCCTGGGGTAATTAGCTTCCTGCATTAATGACATTCCACTAATTAATATTGCTGTCAGTCCAAAGGTGGCAAACTGACATAATGCCTTTGACAATTCTTGCACTGTGGCTTAAGGAACAGTAAGAAACAGTGGAAGAAATGAGGGAGGAAGCCAAAACAAGAATTTGTGGGGAGGAGAACTGCCACCTCAGTTATGTCCTCTGGGCTGGTCAGACACTACCAGGTGTCCAGAGTCCAAATTGAATTGGTTCCTAAGGAGCCCTTCTGCAGAATTTTAAGTTGCAAATGGTTAATTCCTTGTACTCACACTAGAGATGCAAATTTAGGCAGATTTGATAGCCGACGGTCATTAATCAGAGATTAATTGCTGACCGACAAGCTGAACAAACAAGGGCCCATCAATATATCAATTATAAAACAAACGTCCAGATCTAAAAGCAGGCTGGCTGAGGTACATTCAAAGCTGTTTCAAAATCCCCAGTACACTCCCTCATGAGGGCTCACATCAACTGAATTATGTATCAGTGCACCAAGATGCTACAGTATAAAGTGTTCTGTGTATGTGGCACGGAACGTAGTACTGATAGGTGGAACCAGGCATCAGCATAAACATGTTAAACATACCATACGCAAGAACCCAGTTCTGTTTAAACCAAGAGGCTGAAAACCATAATATGTTTATTCTGCACTCAGTAGCAGTAATGCCAACCAATCAGCTCTCAGTAGCAGTAACACTAACCAATCAGCTCTCAGTAGCAGTAACGCTAACCAATCAGCTCTCAGTAGCAGTAACGCTAACCAATCAGGTCTCAGTAGCAGTAACGCTAACCAATCAGCTCTCAGTAGCAGTAACGCTAACCAATCAGCTCTCAGTAGCAGTAACGCTAACCAATCAGCTCTCAGTAGCAGTAACGCTAACCAATCAGCTCTCAGTAGCAGTAACTCTAACCAATCAGCTCTCAGTAGCAGTAACACTAACCAATCAGCTCTCAGTAGCAGTAACTCTAACCAATCAGCTCTCAGTAGCAGTAACGCTAACCAATCAGCTCTCAGTAGCAGTAACTCTAACCAATCAGCTCTCAGTAGCAGTAACACTAACCAATCAGCTCTCAGTAGCAGTAACACTAACCAATCAGCTCTCAGTAGCAGTAACACTAACCAATCAGCGCTCAGTAGCAGTAACACTGACCGTTCAGCTCTCAGTAGCAGTAACTCTAACCAATCAGCTCTCAGTAGCAGTAACACTAACCAATCAGCTCTCAGTAGCAGTAACACTAACCAATCAGCTCTCAGTAGCAGTAACTCTAACCAATCAGCTCTCAGTAGCAGTAACGCTAACCAATCAGCTCTCAGTAGCAGTAACTCTAACCAATCAGCTCTCAGTAGCAGTAACACTAACCAATCAGCTCTCAGTAGCAGTAACACTAACCAATCAGCTCTCAGTAGCAGTAACACTAACCAATCAGCGCTCAGTAGCAGTAACACTGACCGTTCAGCTCTCAGTAGCAGTAACTCTAACCAATCAGCTCTCAGTAGCAGTAACACTAACCAATCAGCTCTCAGTAGCAGTAACACTAACCAATCAGCTCTCAGTAGCAGTAACACTAACCAATCAGCTCTCAGTAGCAGTAACACTAACCAATCAGCTCTCAGTAGCAGTAACACTAACCAATCAGCTCTCAGTAGCAGTAACTCTAACCAATCAGCTCTCAGTAGCAGTAACGCTAACCAATCAGCTCTCAGTAGCAGTAACACTAACCAATCAGCTCTCAGTAGCAGTAACACTAACCAAATCAGCTCTCAGTAGCAGTATCGCTAACCAATCAGCTCTCAGTAGCAGTAACACTAACCAATCAGCTCTCAGTAGCAGTAACACTGACCGTTCAGCTCTCAGTAGCAGTAACGCTAACCAATCAGCTCTCAGTAGCAGTAACGCTAACCAATCAGCTCTCAGTAGCAGTAACACTAACCAATCAGCTCTCATTAGCAGTAACACTGACCAATCAGCTCTCAGTAGCAGTAACGCTAACCAATCAGCTCTCAGTAGCAGTAACACTAACCAATCAGCTCTCAGTAGCAGTAACGCTAACCAATCAGCTCTCAGTAGCAGTAACTCTAACCAATCAGCTCTCAGTAGCAGTAACGCTAACCAATCAGCTCTCAGTAGCAGTAACACTGACCGTTCAGCTCTCAGTAGCAGTAACACTGACCGTTCAGCTCTCAGTAGCAGTAACACTGACCGTTCAGCTCTCAGTAGCAGTAACACTGACCGTTCAGCTCTCAGTAGCAGTAACGCTAACCAATCAGCTCTCAGTAGCAGTAACGCTAACCAATCAGCTCTCAGTAGCAGTAACGCTAACCAATCAGCTCTCAGTAGCAGTAACTCTAACCAATCAGCTCTCAGTAGCAGTAACGCTAACCAATCAGCTCTCAGTAGCAGTAACGCTAACCAATCAGCTCTCAGTAGCAGTAACACTAACCAATCAGCTCTCAGTAGCAGTAACACTAACCAATCAGCTCTCAGTAGCAGTAACGCTAACCAATCAGCTCTCAGTAGCAGTAACGCTAACCAATCAGCTCTCAGTAGCAGTAACGCTAACCAATCAGCTCTCAGTAGCAGTAACGCTAACCAATCAGCTCTCAGTAGCAGTAACGCTAACCAATCAGCTCTCAGTAGCAGTAACGCTGACCAATCAGCTCTCAGTAGCAGTAACGCTAACCAATCAGCTCTCAGTAGCAGTAACGCTAACCAATCAGCTCTCAGTAGCAGTAACACTAACCAATCAGCTCTCAGTAGCAGTAACGCTAACCAATCAGCTCTCAGTAGCAGTAACGCTAACCAATCAGCTCTCAGTAGCAGTAACACTAACCAATCAGCTCTCAGTAGCAGTAACACTAACCAATCAGCTCTCAGTAGCAGTAACTCTAACCAATCAGCTCTCAGTAGCAGTAACACTAACCAATCAGCTCTCAGTAGCAGTAACACTGACCGTTCAGCTCTCAGTAGCAGTAACACTAACCAATCAGCTCTCAGTAGCAGTAACACTAACCAATCAGGTCTCAGTAGCAGTAACACTAACCAATCAGCTCTCAGTAGCAGTAACACTAACCAATCAGCTCTCAGTAGCAGTAACACTAACCAATCAGCTCTCAGTAGCAGTAACACTAACCAATCAGCTCTCAGTAGCAGTAACACTGACCGTTCAGCTCTCAGTAGCAGTAACTCTAACCAATCAGCTCTCAGTAGCAGTAACTCTAACCAATCAGCTCTCAGTAGCAGTAACACTAACCAATCAGCTCTCAGTAGCAGTAACACTGACCGTTCAGCTCTCAGTAGCAGTAACACTAACCAATCAGCTCTCAGTAGCAGTAACACTAACCAATCAGCTCTCAGTAGCAGTAATGCTAACCAATCAGCTCTCAGTAGCAGTAACGCTAACCAATCAGCTCTCAGTAGCAGTAACGCTAACCAATCAGCTCTCAGTAGCAGTAACGCTAACCAATCAGCTCTCAGTAGCAGTAACACTAACCAATCAGCTCTCAGTAGCAGTAACGCTAACCAATCAGCTCTCAGTAGCAGTAACACCGACCGTTCAGCAGTATTAGTTATTAGGAGATGTTCAGACAGTAAAGTACAGTATTTGATCTTTTACCCATAATACACCTCCAGTCACTTTATCAGGGCACATTAAAGAAAACCCGCTCATGTATATCAGAACTTCCCTCTTACGAGTGATCGTCACAAACACGCAAGCCACCGAATCCGAGCGGCTCCGTAATCCCAGCTCAGCTCCCCTCTAAGCTATGGGGACACACGTGGCAGAAGTCGCCCAGGATAGAAGGGGCGCTCTTTTAATCCGCATAGAAACACAAACTGAAGTGGCCTTTTCACCGTGTGGGACGACTTTTGGCAACATTAGCTCTGAGCCCGTAATGAGTTTTCTCCTCTTTATTCTTCGGGCCTTATCGGCCCAGGCACTTGCCACCGACTCCTCCAATACCCCAGAGAGTGCACACGCTAAATAAAAATGGCACTAGGTGCTTTCAGGCATTTGGAGAAGTGCCATTATTCGTATTATACAGGAGGCAATTCTCCTCCCGAGCCTGTCTGACAGTTTCTGAAGCCGTGCAATGTAATGCCTGGGCTCTCCGAGAGCCCTACCAGGAGCCGAGAGGGGAAGGAGGGGGTAGCAGTGAAAGTGCAAACGCAGTGAGAATGACCTAAAGCTATTATCCTCGTCGTAATGGAAAACTTGAAATATATTTGCTTTCGCTTGTCGCTCTGAATTGTGGAGAGGATGCGATCTGGCACACACTCCACTATTCGCACGCCTGTGCTAGTGAAGTTTCCCAAATTCGAGCCACACACAAAAAAAGCAAACCGTTGTTTTTGCCCGGCGCTTCCCTTCAAGAGGGAATCCCAGAAAATCATTAGTGCCAGACCTCCCAGCGGCCTCCTCTCCAAATCTGACGAAAATAAATAAAGCCCTGAGATCAATTCTAATCAGACCAACCCCAGCGGACGCCGCGAGAACTGTACCCAGCTCAGATTCACATTCAACCCATACAGTACGCCCAAGAACCTCACCCCATTCACCGCGTATTCAGATGGGTCCCACCCCATACACATTGTCTTCCCTGATCAAGAACGACGCCTCCTCTCAAGAGAGCCATCTGAGACGAACAAAAGAGGGGAAAAAAACAACTAACACATCTTCGTATATCTCCAATGGGATCTGGCAGATTCTTTTCAACCTTGAAAGTCATTTGACAGACTTACTAAGCGAGGAGCTGCGCAGGGAGACTGAGTTCGGCTTGGGTAACATGAGGAACAGTGACATTTTCAAATAACACAAAACCCAGAGCTTCACCAAGGGCATCATTATGAAGCCTGTCTAGCGCTCTGAAGTTCTACATCGGGAAAAAACACTACAGTAGTACGCTTCAAATAAAAGACTCCTAAGAGTTTATGTCTCCTATAAACTGTTATGTCATATCGAGACCGAGCAAGTAAAAACACCCATACCATCACGGTGTAGGTTGTATTGACTCCAGACTCTGTTCCCAAGTACCCTGATAGCAAGGGGATGGTGGACCACTGTTGGCCCACTGAAGGCAAAGCTGGTGGTCCACTGGCGTTCCGCTCAGCGTTTCTCAGGAGGTCCACAGGCAGAGTATTAGACAAAATTCCACGTATCATCGCTCATTTTCCACTCACAGCCCAACTTACTGGTTTTGCCGTCCTTCCTTTAGTTTGTAGATCAGTTCAGTAAATCATTCTAATCCAGCTTGGTGTCACCAGCATTCACTGTAAAATGATTTTGTATCAGGCCTAGTCATTTTATTTTCTCTCAGCTGTTTGTAATATTTGGCTTAGTTTATTTTCCAAAATACACCTGTGTAATTAACCTCTTCAACTCCTCGGGACCACCGGTGGGTCCAAACCGCACTTGGTCGTGTTCTTCATAACGTTCATACTCCATAAGCTCCATTCAGAAGCTGGGCGTCGTGTGAGGCTGTAGCTCTTCTCTCCAGTCTAATAAACGGTGACGTCATTTTAAACCCTTATAATAAAAGAAGCTGAACTTTGTTTTTCTACTGAAAGTCGAGCCGTTTTTCCCCAAATCTGGGCTCTAAACTATAAACAGACGGCGTCTCTTCAGTGATCTGCTCTGGAAACATCACTTTTAGAAAACAACACAAAGAGCGGCCGAGATTTTTGGCTTTCAGCAGTAAAATTGTAAACATATAGTGATATGTGGAGATCATAAAACACACGTTCTGCTCATTTGAGGGGCTTTTACTAATAAATAAACAAATAAAATAAATAAAATAAAAATTACATTTATTTCATGCAGTTAATGAATACTTTGCCTCTTGGTCACGAAAATTCAGATGGACAAACCAAAACATACCCTGGGGCATAAGAGGTTAAAATCTGCTTGGGGAGATTAAAACCAGCTGAGCCTGCATGCAGGACGGTAATCTGGGTGGTCCAAGGGTGGTCCAGCAGTGGCAGGGTAGGGATGGACACAGCTGGGAATGTTGAATTTAGCCATTTTGCTAGTTTAGTCTTTTCCTAAATGTTAGTACTGAGGCTGTAATTGCTTTCCATGGTTTTCCTGGACAACAACATTTAGCATTACGCTTTGGAACGAGAACGGGCACGACGTCCGGTATGTGCTTGTTGTTGACAACCGACAGCGCACGGATCAGCGCCAAGGCTAAAGCGAGTTGCTAAACTGGGTAGTGCTGACTTCTGCTGGCGTTTGTTTCTAGAAGAAAAACAGGAGCAGAGACTCGAGGAGAAAGAAGTTGAATGAACGCACGTCTTCCCAACCGAGCAGGTCTAACTCAGCTTACACAGCCATGAACTTAGCCACCCAGGTAACCCACACCCTCCAGTTGTCTCTTTGTCTAAACGACCCCGAAACCCCCTACTGGATGGGCGGCTGCCTCAACCTCCGTAATTAAAATAGAGATATGGAGGCCCAACTGGGAATTTACAGCCTCTCCCATCTAGAAGCCAGGATGTCTCCAAGATATCCCTTCAACAAATGGCAATGCTAGATTGGGGAGCTATAGATCACCAGATGTGAAACAGGCTGAACACTGGGGGTCGTTACATGACGAAGGCACCACCCTCCACAGCCTCCAAGAGAGACAAACAACATGCAAACGAGATCAGCACAAAAGGCAAGGGAACGAGACGTTACAAGCAAATAAAGTGAAATAAAGTAATATAATATTAACAGTAGCTGGCCACGTTTCGCTTTTTGGATACAAGAAGGTGGGCAGCTGTGTCGTGGTGGCACCATGGACCAGAATGTTTAACAGGAACTGTAAATGGTGTCGCCCGGCCTGTTCCTCATCCATCGTCTGGGTTGACTACGTGAAACTCTGGCCAGATGTTCCGTATGTTGAGACTGAGCAAGTAAAAACGCCCAAAACGTCACGTATAAAACTAGGAAAACTGTCTAGATTCTACTTGCTTCCAGATTTTGTAGCAGGGACACCGCCTGAAGCCAGGAGTGGTGAATTTAGCCTTTTTAATGCTCGTGCTGAGGCTGCAGTGACTAAAGAAACAGCACAAAATGGACAAACTCACCTTTGAGAATGGCTTCTGCCACAGTTTTTAGCTGTGATGTACATATGACTGTTTCTATTGACGACAGTGAGTCATTCACTGTCAGAGTCCACAATCAATTCTGTTAGAGTTCACCGATTCCTCCGCATGGCAGGGACCAGGTGGCATTTAATTAAGTATGTTAACTGGTGAGGTATAAACTCTTATTTAATACTAGTATTTGGGCTGTAGCTGCATATAAACAGAAAAGAAGTGGACAAATGTGCAAAATTCACCATCGGGAAAGGCTGCTACAACCGGATTTAGCTATGTGACACACCTGTGCCTGTTTCTGTAGATAACAGCGAGTCGTGCAGTGTCAGAAACCACATATTCGATTCTTTTAGAGTTCACTGAACAACAACAACACGTGGCTGGAGCCCAGTGGCATGAAGTTAGCATTATGGTAATGGGTGAGGGGTAAGCTCTTATTAAATGCTAGTACTGAGGCAGCAATGTCAAGTCAAGTCAAGTCAAGTCAAGAGGCTTTTATTGTCATTCCACCTATGTACAGGTACACAGTGAAGAGAGATTACGTTCCTCCAGGAGCGACGCGGAGCAACACGGAACAAACAGTACAAAGAGTGAACGTGCAGAAGTTAGACACAGTAAACAGACGGGACAGGGCAGCGCCGACGCAGCACTCATTCTGGACATGAGGTCCTGGAATAAGGTGCAGAGATGTTAACCTGCTGTGATCTGAGAGTCACGGAGTCAGACGACCGACAGAAACACAGCAGATACTGAGGGAGAAAAACCAGAGTGAACACAGTGTAAACACAGTGTAGCAGCAATGATCCAGATAGTGCAGGTAGATTGGATCCGGATACACTGTGTGGTATAGATGTCCATGATGGAGGGGAGAGAGACCCCAATGATCTCAATGGCTATATGTTTGTATACACACACACACACACACACACACACACACACACATACACACATATATATATATATATATATATATATATATATATATATATATATATATCACCGTTGTTGGATCAAAACCTTGTATCTCCAAAATGGTAACCTCACAGTTATTTTTATTTATTACAGTTACCTATTTTTAATGTAAGTCAATGAAACCCGACGTTTTTCTAGGTCATTTTTGGCCATTTCTTCTGGTCCTTTGACCATGAAATTTACACAATGTATAAGACCATGGGTGTTTTTTAAAATTGTCAAAAACTGAAAACATCAAAAAATGGAGATGAAAGGTTTTGTTCCGACAGCAGCGATATATATTTTTACGATTTCTTCCAGTTATTTGTTCTTATGGACGCTCCAAAATCAACGTTTGTCAGAATGCACACCCCTCATATGCCCGCGAGCGTATGGTCCAGTTCATATTGACGCGTTTAGTGTTTGAGCATGCACTGTAACACGGTGCTAGTTGAGAAATTTGTTTTGATTTAGCCGGAATCGAAGCAAGAAGCCAAACGACTGTCTGATGACCAACTAATAAACTATTCATGCCTCAGCAGGAGTGAAAAGCTGCTGAGCTTCTAGAAATTGCCCAAGGAAAAATCCAGTGTGTACAATTTTACCCCAAATGCCACCCAATAAGCCAAGACTTGTTTGGGGTCTGAACTTTGGTTTTAGCACTAGAGCTGTGAGGCTACTGTAGCCATCAGGTCATGGATGTTAATGTTGTTGACACACTTCTATAAGATTAGCCTAGTAGCTCTAGTGCTAAACAAAAGAAGCCAACTTCAGACATCAAAACACGCCTGGGTCAATTAAATATTCCACCAAAATATTCCTTAACAAGAGTGTATCTAATGAGTACGTATAAGAGATACACACACAAGAGAATATTCATTGATTAAGAACCTTATTAACACATTAATTAAATTAAACCTAAGATTCATTGTTAACTACTGTAGCTGCCTGTTAGCTCTATTAGCTCATCACCATCAATTCTATAGCCCCTTTCCCGTGCAAAGACACTTTACAGTGGGGGGGGTGTACCAATCACCATGTTATAGAGTCACCTAGCGGCTGGGAAAGTCTCACACTGCAATTCCGGTGCATCATGCAAGAGGCTGAACTGGGAAGCCTGGAAGGCCAAAAACGTCCTCAGCCATGAAGGGGTACCATTTTCCTGCAGCTGAACACTACCAATCCAGGCAACCGCGCAGCTGAGGTGTGGCGCAGCTCATGCAGCCAAACATCCCCGATCCAGGCAGCCCTACAGCTCCAGGGCAGCCTCAACCAAGCAAACAGTCTAGGTAGCCATGTAGATGGTCCCTGGTCCAGAGAACCTCATGGCTGCAACACAGCATCTTTCAAGCAGCCGGTCCAGGTGTCACCCAGACAGCCAGCCCAAGAATCCTCAGCCCAAGAGCCACAGTTGGAAAATCGCTCTTGGCTGCTCTCTCTGTGGATACGATGGCAAACTCCTCAGCCAGACAAGAAACATCAAAACACACATACAAACCACACAAAACCGACGAAAAACCAACGCAAAGCGGCAGCCAAATTGAGCCAGCGTACTTACAACAAAGTACACATGCTTCAGCTCATCTGAAGACGTAGCCTCTGCTACTCATTGAAAATAATCAATCATTTTTCTAAACATATTCCTCTGTGTGCCAGTGCAGAAACTAAAAGAGCAAATGTGTCTTGGCTAATCAACTCCGTTTGGGATACGGGTGGCAGGTAAACTGGAACTTTCGCCAAACTATTCTAAAAATCCCTGTAACGAATGTGTTGCGAGATCGACATACGAGAGAACATTCACTGTTTCAGAACTTCATTAACACACATATTATTCCCAGATCTGGGAAAACTCCCACAGGGCAACATGCACACTTTTTTAAGCATTCCATAACCGCTTCCCCTTCACCAGCCTGCTGGATCTGTCACTGTTCAGTGCTCCGGAACATAATTTACAAATGAATCAGGGATGCGCACCCCTAAGGTAAGCCTACCTATAACAGCAGACATGTGTCAATGCGCACACTTGAACACCAGGCAACGCTGCTGTTCATTTTCATCACAAAGTAAATTCCACCCGAGTGCGAAGCACCACCTGAGACACACCTGCCTTCCAGGATAACAGCTCAGCAAGGATCAGTATGCAGCGGGAACGCCGTCTCAAGGCCCTCCGCAAATTTCACACCCAGAAAGCATCCAGCTCGAGCCTGATTCACAATCTTCAGAGCCGGCGCTGAGCTGTGCTTCTTCCAAAAGATCTCCCGTGCCCTCGTTTGGCCCCGCAGAACGCCACCAGTTGCTTTAATATTATCTAAAACCAGAATGCCACCCGAAAGGTCAGCCGGTGACATTTGTAATTTGCTTTAAAACAACCAACAGAATAAATGAAACAAAGTGTACGAGACATAGGATGGGGTCCAAGTTTAGGTATACTGTTAAAGTTGACATTTCTGCCTAATTATCTTTTTAAAATGTCATTAAAAAATTGTGTGTAGTATTTCATGTCGTTCCAACTCGGAAAGCTGCCTGGACGGAGCGGCTGCCAAATTAGTCATCCCACCAAGGCCCTCGGCAGGCGCTTTTAAGTGGCGTGAACTAACGGGGGGCCACGAGTGGTCGAGTACGTTTGGAAACACAATATTTTCTTAATTGCTTTTATCAGCGTGGCGCACAAACCTAACCCCGTTAGAAGAGATCAGTCGATAAAGTAGCGATTTCTCTCCCTCCGGTTCATTCGGTAAAGGGAAAAACCGATGCCACAAAGCCGGTGGTGGAGATGAGGTGACCCTACGAACCTTGCACGTAGCAGGAGAGATCATCTAACCCAGCGCTTCTGTCTTATCTCTGCTCATCACGCGCTCACATGCAGGCACAAACAGGGCTCTCGAGCGCAAACATGGGTCTAATCTAATTGCGGCACCTAGTTATCATCTGCTCTCAGGTTTCGTGCACAAGCAAAGAAACAAACAGGCGCGCTCGGGCCGGGGCTCCAGCTTTTAAACCTGCACTTGTAAAACCACCGGCTGCGCTCCCCCCAGAGACGACGCGCTGTGTTTGTTGTGCATTTAAAAACCCATCTGATTAATTATTCAAGGGTATTATTTTCAGCATTCAATCTATTTCCTGCATCACCGGTGCTGATAATGGGTCCCACTGGAGCCTGGGACATCATGCATGCATTTCCTTGTTTATACCTCGTTCCTTTCATGAATCCTCGGCAGACGCGCAGCGGCGTTCACAGGGGCATCAGCGTTAAACCCAGAGAGCCGGTTTAAACAGCAAAATCATTACAGAACTTCAAGCTAGGGCCCGACTGATAAGAGTTTGTCACCACTGCAGACTTTAAGGAGCGAAAAAGTATGATAACTGATAGCCAGCATCACTTTACACGGCCAAAAATGAAGAATATCTTTACTGAGATCGTTACTGAGAGTTTTTACAGACCGTGCTTGGGAACCATCTATTTATCTTTGAAAGAACCCAAATCACCAAATAATACATCGGAAATTCTTACATAGATTTTACCCAACGCCAGTAAGACGATTTTATCCGCGTCTCACTCAGCCTCCCAAAAGCAGCCTGCCACTTTTCTGCATTACGTTTGCTTTTGTTCTAACGTCCTTCATTTCTGGCATCAGATTGCCGCCGCTCTGACAGTCCTACTAGACCATTTACATTTATGGCATTTGGCTGATGCTCTTATCCAGAGCGACTTACAATTAGATCATTTTACACAGGGAGGCCAAGGTGGTGTTAGGAGTCTTGCCCAAGGACTCTTATTGGTATAGTGTAGGGTGTTTGCCCAGGTGGGGATTGAACCCCAGTCTACAGCGTAGAAGGCAGAGGTGTTACCCACTACACTAACCAACCAGACCATGATGCTCCATTTAACCCATCCATGCAGTGAAACCCCCACATACATGCACACTAGTGAACACACACACTAGGGGGCAGTGAGCACATGTGCCTGGAGTGGTGGGCAGCCCTATCCACGGCACCCGGGGAGCAGTTGGAGGTTAGGTGTCTTGCTCAAGGGCACCTTAGTCACGTACTGTCGGCTGAGGGGATCGAGCTGGTGACCTTCCGGTCACAAAACTGGTTCCCTCCAGCCCACAACTGCCCCAAAGACAGCTGCAATGAAATTGTTGGTCAATGGATGGAGTCCTCCTCGTTCTCTCTCAAGACGGCAATGGATTTTGTCTGCGCTTGATATTATTTCTTCTGAGCTTTCAAGATCTATTAATTCGTGGAAGAAGGCTCTCCGATCAGTGGGATGTTTATTAGGCCCGTTTGGTTCGTTTGGTTTTTTCCCCCCATTGGTTTTCATGAAGCCATGTTTTGATGTGATTATGTGGGTGTCTATAAATGTTTTTGTTTGTTTGTTTGTTTTCTGGAGGGGGACCTGGGGATGGACAGGGGATGTTATGTGTTTTTATGACTATATGTATGCCAACTTACACCGTGTTCCAAATTATTATGCAAATGATATTTTTCCCTGATTTTCCTAAATGGTTGATGCAAATGAGTCAGTATAATAAAAGTCATCACCCATTAGAGTATAAATTGAACAAAACTCCCAAAGATGACAGTATATTCTTCAAAAATAAAAAAAACTCTAAATGCACTGTTCCAAATTATTATGCACTGCAGAGTTTCAAAACATTTTATTGGTTGTAAAGAACTGAAAATGGTCATTTGTTGAATTTGCCGCATTAGGAGGTCACATTCACTGAAATCAAAAGCTATTTCAATCAAAAACATCCTAACAGGCCAAGTTACATGTTAACATAGGAACCCTTCTTTGATATCACCTTCACAATTCTTGCATCCATTGAACTTGTGAGTTTTTGGAGAGTTTCTGCTTGAATTTCTTTGCATGATGTCAGAACAGCCTCCCAGAGCTGCTGTTTTGCCTCCCACCCTCATAGATCTTTTGCTTGATGATACTCCAAAGGTTCTCTATAGGGTTGAGGTCAGGGGAAGATGGTGGCCACACCATGAGTTTCTCTCCTTTTATGCCCATAGCAGCCAATGACACAGAGGTGTTCTTTGCAGCGTGAGATGGTGCATCGTCATGCATGAAGATGATTTCGCTCTGGAAGGCACGGTTCCTCTTGTTGTACCATGGAAGAAAGTGGTCAGTCAGGAACTCCATATACTTTGCCGAGGTCATTTTCACACCTTCAGGGACCCTAAAGGGGCCTACCAGCTCTCTCCCCATGATCCCGGCCCAAAACATGACTCCGCCACCTCCTTGCTGACGTCGCAGCCTTGTTAGGACATGGTGGCCATCCACCAACCATCCACTACTCCATCCATCTGCACCATCCAGGGTTGGACGACACTCATCAGTAAACAAGACTGTTTGGAAATTAGTCTTCATGTATGTCTGGGCCACTGCAACCGGTTCTGCCTGTGAGCACTGGTTAGTAATGGCATTTTAGCAGCTGCTCTCTTAATCCGATGAACTTGCCTGGCAGAAACCTTCCTCATTCTGCCTTTATCTGCACGAACCCGTCTGTGCTCTGAATCAGCCACAGATCTCTTCACAGTGCGATGATCACGCTCAAGTTTTCATGAAATATCTAATGTTTTCATACCTCGTCCAAGGCGTTACACGATCTGACGCTTTTCGACAGCAGAGAGATCCTTTTTCTTTCCCATGTTGTTTGAAACCTGTGGCCTGCTTAATAACGTGGAACATCCTTCTTAAGTAGTTTTCCTTTAATTGGGCTCACCTGGCAAACTAATGATCACAGGTGTCTGAGATTGATTTCAGTGATCCAAAGAGCCCTGAGACACAAAACCGTCCATGAGTTTAATTGAGAAAAAAAAAAATTAATTTGACACGTCAATCCAATTTGCATAATAATTTGGAACGTGGTGTATATGTTAAAAGACAATATAACAGTTGTTTACAAAAAAACAGCTCGTTATTGGCTGACATGATTGTGAATCGTCACATTTTAGTAGGTCAGTTTCCAAACTTCCTCTAATAAACAGCAGAAATGTGCATCTGCTGGGAAAACGGAGCTTCGATGTGATGCGATTGATGTGAAATGGCTAATTGTAGAGAAACTTGCAGGTCAAATCATTTTTTTTAGGTTAAAATCTTCTCAAAACTGTCATATAACAGTGTCTCAGTCATCAGGCAGAGGGTTCATGTAGGAGGTTTTTGTGAGGAGGTTTTAGAGGTGGACGTCTGGTTCCTATCACCACCACTGTGAACAGTTCACTCAGAGACTCGGAAACGGAGCGTTTCACACCAAACCGTTCGTTCTCATTCTCAACCGTTCATTTATGCAGAAATTTTTGCACAAGCAGACTGTAAACTGGGCTGGAATTTGATTTCTGTGATGTGTAAGGTGCTATACCTGAGCCCGGTACTATTTGTTGTACAGCACATTGCTTTACTGCTTTAGCCAGCTGCAGTAGTCTTTCTATGTTTGCTTTATTGGACTAAACCAGGTGTGTCAAACTCAACAACTAAAAGGGCCGTATTTAAAATCCCAATACATCTGTGGGCCAGATCAGACAGATTACATGAATATCTGAAATATTAAACATTTAATTGTCCCCAGGAGTCTTTTAAACCTACCTATTGGCTTGCACTAGATACCTGGCATCCTTTCTTTGCTGCAAGTTCATTAAGACCTAGGCTCAGTTTATGGGCTGCTGAGCTGATGTTAGATGTTTATGTTGGCTCAGCTGCCACTGTTAGTGTGTTTGGTGATATGTCTGGTGTGGAACTGTGTAGACCTGTGTAAAACTAAGGTGTAACCACTGTCCCATAGAGTGCTTACATGCAGTTAATAATCCGATTAACTGTTGAAAATCACAGTTTGACAGTAATTCAGTCCATGTGTTTACATTTAATTGAGTAATCAGATAAAGGGGAAACTACAGGTCCACATGAGTCAGACAGTAATCAGATCATGGGGAAACTCCAGGTCTACATGAGTCAGACAGTAATCAGATAATGGAGAAACTCCAGGTCTACATGAGTCAGACAGTAATCAGATAATGGAGAAACTCCAGGTCCACAGGAGTCAGACAGTAATCAGATAATGGGGAAACTCCAGGTCTACAGGAGTCAGACAGTAATCAGATAATGGAGAAACTCCAGGTCTACAGGAGTCAGACAGTAATCAGATAATGGAGAAACTCCAGGTCTACATGAGTCAGACAGTAATCAGATAACGGGGAAACTCCAGGTCTACATGATTCAGACAGTAATCAGCTAAAGGGGAAACTACAGGTCTACAGGAGTCAGACAGTAGTCAGACAATGGGGAAACTCCAGGTCTACAGGAGTCAGACAGTAATCAGATAATGGAGAAACTCCAGGTCTACATAAGTCAAACAGTAATCACATAATGGGGAAACTCCAGGTCTACAGGAGTCAGACAGTAATCAGATAATGGGGAAACTCCAGATCTACATGAGTCAGACAGTAATCAGATAATGGAGAAACTCCAGGTCTACATGGGTCAGACAGTAATCAGATAATGGAGAAACTCCAGGTCTACATGGGTCAGACAGTAATCAGATAATGGAGAAACTCCAGGTCCACATGAGTCAGACAGTAATCACATAATGGGGAAACTCCAGGTCTACATGAGTCAGACAGTAATCAGATAATGGAGAAACTCGAGGTCTACATGAGTCAGACAGTAATCACATAATGGGGAAACTCCAGGTCTACATGGGTCAGACAGTAATCAGATAATGGGGAAACTCCAGGTCTACATGAGTCAGACAGTAATCAGATAATGGGGAAACTCCAGGTCTACATGAGTCAGACAGTAATCAGATAATGGGGAAACTCCAGGTCTACATGAGTCAGACAGTAATCACATAATGGGGAAACTCCGGGTCTACATGGGTCAGACAGTAATCAGATAATGGAGAAACTCCAGGTCTACATGAGTCAGACAGTAATCAGATAATGGGGAAACTCCAGGTCTACATGGGTCAGACAGTAATCAGATAATGGAGAAACTCCAGGTCTACATGAGTCAGACAGTAATCAGATAATGGGGAAACTCCAGGTCTACAGGAGTCAGACAGTAATCAGATAATGGGGAAACTCCAGGTCCACATGGGTCAGACAGTAATCAGATAATGGAGAAACTCCAGGTCCACATGAGTCAGACAGTAATCAGATAATGGGGAAACTCCAGGTCTACATGAGTCAGACAGTAATCAGATAACGGGGAAACTCCAGGTCTACATGAGTCAGACAGTAATCAGATAATGGAGAAACTCCAGGTCTACATGAGTCAGACAGTAATCAGATAATGGGGAAACTCCAGGTCTACAGGAGTCAGACAGTAATCACATAATGGCGAAACTCCAGGTCTACATGAGTCAGACAGTGATCAGATAATGGGGAAACTCCAGGTCTACAGGAGTCAGACAGTAATCACATAATGGGGAAACTCCAGGTCTACATGGGTCAGACAGTAATCAGATAATGGAGAAACTCCAGGTCCACATGAGTCAGACAGTAATTAGATAATGGGGAAACTCCAGGTCTACATGAGTCAGACAGTAATCAGATAATGGGGAAACTCCAGGTCTACAGGAGTCAGACAGTAATCACATAATGGCGAAACTCCAGGTCTACATGAGTCAGACAGTGATCAGATAATGGAGAAACTCCAGGTCTACATGAGTCAGACAGTAATCAGATAATGGGGAAACTCCAGGTCTACAGGAGTCAGATAGTAATCACATAATGGCGAAACTCCAGGTCTACAGGAGTCAGACAGTAATCACATAATGGGGAAACTCCAGGTCTACATGGGTCAGACAGTAATCAGATAATGGAGAAACTCCAGGTCTACATGAGTCAGACAGTAATCAGATAATGGAGAAACTCCAGGTCTACATGAGTCAGACAGTAATCAGATAACGGGGAAACTCCAGGTCTACATGAGTCAGACAGTAATCACATAATGGGGAAACTCCAGGTCTACATGAGTCAGACAGTAATCAGATAATGGGGAAACTCCAGGTCTACATGGGTCAGACAGTAATCACATAATGGGGAAACTCCAGGTCTACATGGGTCAGACAGTAATCAGATAACGGAGAAACTCCAGGTCTACATGAGTCAGACAGTAATCAGATAACGGGGAAACTCCAGGTCTACATGAGTCAGACAGTAATCACATAATGGGGAAACTCCAGGTCTACATGAGTCAGACAGTAATCAGATAACGGGGAAACTCCAGGTCTACATGAGTCAGACAGTAATCACATAATGGGGAAACTCCAGGTCTACATGGGTCAGACAGTAATCAGATAATGGAGAAACTCCAGGTCTACATGAGTCAGACAGTAATCAGATAATGGAGAAACTCCAGGTCTACATGAGTCAGACAGTAATCAGATAATGAGAAAACTCCAGGTCTACATGAGTCAGACAGTAATCAGATAATGGAGAAACTCCAGGTCTACATGAGTCAGACAGCAATCAGATAATGGGGAAACTCCAGGTCTACAGGAGTCAGACAGTAATCAGATAATGGGGAAACTCCAGGTCTACATGAGTCAGACAGTAATCAGATAATGGGGAAACTCCAGGTCTACAGGAGTCAGACAGTAATCAGATAATGGGGAAACTCCAGGTCTACAGGAGTCAGACAGTAATCAGATAACGGGGAAACTCCAGGTCTACATGAGTCAGACAGTAATCAGATAACGGGGAAACTCCAGGTCTACATGAGTCAGACAGTAATCAGATAATGGGGAAACTCCAGGTCTACATGAGTCAGACAGTAATCAGATAATGGGGAAACTCCAGGTCTACATGAGTCAGACAGTAAACAGATTTCTGCTTTACAACCAGCCAATAATCTCACAGAGGAAGGCATAATGTAAACTCAAACTCAAACATTACACCACTTTAACTGAAAAAATGAACAAACGTCATATAGAAGCTGAAGAAAATTTAAATCCTTCCTTTCGTCAAGCATGTGTTTGGTTTCAATCAGTGTTTTGCTGGGTCTCACGGCAACACAACTTGGTTCTTTCCAGTCTGTTTTCACACATGCTCAGACTGAGAGATCCGAAAGAACTCAGAGTAAGAGTTCACAGCACTGAGGAATCTGACTACCAAGCTAAAGTCCAGCCTCTTCATCAGATTTCTAGACCTTACCCTGATCTTAGAAATTAGAGTGTGTCCTACACTGTTGCTGGCGTAGGAGAGACTGATCGCACATTATGTTGCAGTGCATGCTGGGAACTGCAGTGCTGCACTTTGTGAACCGAGATAATATTAATAGAAAATTAAATACATTTGTAGGCCAGACAGGATTGTGTTGCAGGCTTGATATGTCTGGCCTTGAGTTTGACACATGGGGGTTAAACAGTGACGGCTATGGCCATAAGATTAGACGCAGTCATTAGATGCTAAATTGCTCATTTCCTATTTGATTTTGTAGATTTATCACATTTTGAAAACCCAAAAATTCCTAGTCAACCTAAATAACAAGTATAAAAAAGCCATGTTTGGGTATCCCGCTGGGAAACCTCACGAATAATCCGTACACTGTCTGTGTCAAAAATTCCAACACAAAACTCCTGCTGAGATCGGTTTGACGTCCAAGGCTCAGAACAGCGCAGCGACTGATGAAGAGAGGCCCAGACAGAAGCAGGGCTGTTTTGAATGGTGTATGCTGTGTAGGAAATGGCCTATAACTGGATGCCAGTGTTGGTTTGCCTGCGTTAATACAGGCACATGACTTTGTTACTGACCTCACTCGATGTTCGAACTTCCAGATTTGCACACAAAGAGACGAGCCTGGCTTTTTCTGAGGCTCTGGGCCTCAATTGCTTGTTAACACAAATAGCTAATCAGCCAATCACACGGCCGCAGCTCACTGCATTTAGGCGTGTAGAGGTGGTCAAGACGACTTGCTGAAGTGCAGACCGAGCATCAGAGTGGGGAAGAAAGGGGATTTAAGGGACTTTGAACGTGGCGTGGTTGTTGGTGCCAGACGGGCTGGTCTGAGTATTTCAGAAACTGCTGATCTACTGGGATTTTCACACACAACCATCTCTAGGGTTTACAGAGAACGGTCCGAAAAAGAGGAAATATCCAGTGAGCGGTCAGTTGTGTGGACGAAAATGCCTTGTTGATGTGAGAGGTCAGAGGAGAATGGGCAGACTGGTTCCAGATGATAGAAAGACAACAGGAACTCAAATAACCAACCAGAATCTCTGAGGAACGTTTCCAACACCTTGTTGAAAGTGTGGCACGAAGAATTAAGAAAGTTCTGAAGGGAAAAGGGGGTCCAGCCTTTTACTAGCAAGGTGTACCTAATAAAGTGGCCGGTGAGTGTATATAAAGTTTTATTTATCATCTCACGACGCACGTTCCTGTTCTTTCCCACCTCACCTTTCAGCACAACAGTCGTGTTGCAGCAACGACTGCAAATGGGTTGTTTTATTGTTGGTGGTGGGTCTCTGAGTGCTGGATCGTTTCGCTCTTATGGCTCTTTGGAGTGTGCTTTTGACTTAAAGTGACACCGGCTTAAATGAATCATGCAAGCACGAGTGAGAGACGGGGAGGTCAAGCCTGCTACACAAAGAGAACAGACTCACTGAGGCGAAAAGCATAGGTGGCCAGATGGAAACTCATTATCGAAATCTTCTCATAATGCGTATCGCTGTGCTCTGGCCTTCGGACGCAGAGGGGTCGCGTCTCTGGCCTGGATCCTGACCTGAATACGTTTGGACGTTGCTCTCGGAAACGAGGCTTTGATGAGAGCGATTTTGAATTTTGTTGTTTGTTTCTGCTCCGAGGACGCTCGCGGACCCCCGCAATTGTTTTGAAGAGAAGCTGGAGCTAATGTAGCATGTGCACCGCAACTGCTAACATCCAGGAACATGGCTCCGAGCTGCAGAACGTCCGAGCTTGTGACTCATATTAGACAGACGCTTCGTCGCACTTGACGTGACTGGATAAGACAGAGATGGCCTACAACCAAATCGAGCTCAGGTTGACATCATAATGGCATAAAAAAATAAAACCTTTTAAACCAAAACAAAAGTCAAACAATAATAAATAAATAATTCAGACACAAGGTCTCATTAGTGGGAACATGATGGCTACATGGGAAGAGCAAACTCACAACAGCTCAACCACATTCCTGTTTCAGGTGTCTGAGATTCACCTCCCGCTCATGTTAAAGCAGCCCTGGGGAGCCGATATGGCCTGTAATGATATAGTAAGCGGTAAGATGATTCAGGCACAGCTCCGCCCTCTAAAGACGTCATTAACAACCATCAAATAAACAAACGCCGCTCAGCTCCGCCCTCTAAAGACGTCATTAACAACCATCAAATAAACAAACGCTACTCAGCTCCGCCCTCTAAAGACGTCATTAACAACCATCAAATAAACAAACACCACTCAGCTCCGCCCTCTAAAGACGTCATTAACAACCATCAAATAAACAAACGTCGCTCAGCCCCGCCCTCTAAAGGCGTCATTAACAACCATCAAATAAACAAACGTCGCTCAGCTCCGCCCTCTAAAGACGTCATTAACAACCATCAAATAAACAAACGTCGCTCAGCTCCGCCCTCTAAAGGCGTCATTAACAACCATCAAATAAACAAACGTCGCTCAGCTCCGCCCTCTAAAGACGTCATTAACAACCATCAAATAAACAAACGTCGCTCAGCTCCGCCCTCTAAAGACGTCATTAACAACCATCAAATAAACAAACTCCGCTCAGCTCCGCCCTCTAAAGACGTCATTAACAACCATCAAATAAACAAACGCCGCTCAGCTCCGCCCTCTAAAGACGTCATTAACAACCATCAAATAAACAAACGCCGCTCAGCTCCGCCCTCTAAAGACGTCATTAACAACCATCAAATAAACAAACGCCGCTCAGCTCCGCCCTCTAAAGACGTCATTAACAACCATCAAATAAACAACCGTCGCTCAGCTCCGCCCTCTAAAGACGTCATTAACAACCATCAAATAAACAAACGCCGCTCAGCTCCGCCCTCTAAAGACGTCATTAACGACCAACAAATAAACAAACGTCGCTCAGCTCCGCCCTCTAAAGGCGTCATTAACAACCATCAAATAAACAACCGTCGCTCAGCTCCGACCTCTAAAGACGTCATTAACAACCATCAAATAAACAAACGCCGCTCAGCTCCGCCCTCTAAAGACGTCATTAACAACCATCAAATAAACAAACGCCGCTCAGCTCCGCCCTCTAAAGACGTCATTAACAACCATCAAATAAACAAACGCCGCTCAGCTCCGCCCTCTAAAGACGTCATTAACAACCATCAAATAAACAAACGCCGCTCAGCTCCGCCCTCTAAAGACGTCATTAACAACCATCAAATAAACAAACGCCGCTCAGCTCCGCCCTCTAAAGACGTCATTAACGACCAACAAATAAACAAACGTCGCTCAGCTCCGCCCTCTAAAGGCGTCATTAACAACCATCAAATAAACAAACGCCTCTCAGCTCCGCCCTCTAAAGACGTCATTAACAACCATCAAATAAACAAACGCCGCTCAGCTCCGCCCTCTAAAGACGTCATTAACAACCATCAAATAAACAAACGCCTCTCAGCTCCACCCTCTAAAGACGTCATTAACAACCATCAAATAAACAAACGCCGCTCAGCTCCGCCCTCTAAAGACGTCATTAACGACCATCAAATAAACAAACGCCGCTCAGCTCCACCCTCTTAATGCTATTCAGGACAGACTGAGTCACTTTTTTCTGCTGTCTGTTTCTCACTGTTTTAAAGGGTAATAGATGCAGGCTATGCTGGGCGCTTCCTTTCTCTGGTCAATGGAAGCGGGGACATTGCTTAAATGTGCAGAATTTCAATTGCTGTTTTTGGCCCCTCCACTTTATTTAACTTATCTAACTTCAGGTAATTTTGGGCATGTTAATGGAACTGTAGCATTACTGTGTTGGAACAATAAACATCTCCAACTCTGTGGTAAACCTTCAGCTCCTGGGAGTGCGTGCAGTCTAGAGAGAGTGTCCTTGTGTGCTCACTGAGCTGAGCTCATCGTGGCCAAGCACAATGCTAAATCTGTTGTGAATGATTTTTCACAAAGTGACACTGATGCCACAGGCCACATGTTGGAGAGCCAATGAGGTAGAAAGCCGAGAGGATCACAGGAGAGGTGGAGCGTCCGGCACGCACACCTCTCACACAAAAACGGGTCTAGTCTGATGGAGCCAGACGAGCCATTCGGGTCGGAAAGAATTGGTTTCATTCCTAACACTGAGATCGTTTCAATGCAACATCATACAATCTGAGAAATGAACATGTGAGTCAGTATGTGAGTAAAACCTACTGTACTTTTAATGTAAGTCAATGGAACCAGACGTCTTTTCAGGTCATTTTGGGCCGAACACGTGAATCAGCAAATCGCTCTTGTCAGAAGAACATGGTGACTTCACAGGAGAGGGCAAAACCTGCTGTACTTTTAATGTAAGTCAATGGAACCAGACGTCTTTTCAGGTCATTTTGGGCCGAACACGTGAATCAGAGATCATTTTGGGTCATTTTGGGCCGAACACATGAATCAGCAAATCGCTCTTGTCAGAAGAACATGGTGACTTCACAGGAGAAGGCAAAACCTGCTGTACTTTTAATGTAAGTCAATGGAACCAGACGTCTTTTCAGGTCATTTTGGGCCATTTCTTTCGGTCCATTGATCTTTAAATTTCCAAACAGTGTAAAGAGCAACAGGAGTTTTCAAATTACATCAAAAACTTAAAAACGGAGATATGAGCTTTTCTTCCGACAGCAGCGACATGGAAATGTAAAACTGATCAATATGCCCCTTCGGCAGGTCTATAGCCAGAGCTTTGAGAATGGGCTGGTCAGGCAAGACCATGAGATTTTATTAGGGCGGACCGAAGTGGACCGAAGGTTGAAACTGTACTGATGTAATGACGTGTAGCGTTTACTGCTATTAAAGGACGCAGCTCTGGCAGAAGGCATGGTGCTTTATTAACCAGCTGTCATTAGCCACAGTTACACTGTACACAAGCCGTTTACTGTAACCGTTCACTCTAGTCTCACCAAGTCTTTATCAGCCGTCAGTGCTAGACTGTTCTCCCTGACCTACACACAGCCACAGCCTGGCAGCCAGAACAGCCTTCACAATAAGAGTCCTAACAGAATAGCCCAGCAAATAAATCCTGTAGAACAAATAAGCTAGAATTAACATAGCAGCAATATTTTTATCAAAATATTCATTTCAGACAGACAGGCCATACAGGTCACTCATCGCAGGCTGTTATATGAGTCTAATGATTAAAAGGCCAGACGGCAGCGCATAAAGGAACCAACAACACATACCGGTTTGCAAACTGCAAGGCTAGCTGCTTGGCTATGTGCTCACCAGCCACTCCACTGCTGTCTACCATATCAGTTATTTACTTATAATTCACATATAAAGTGGATCATTTCTATTATGAATTTTTATTTTGTAATAATGTTTATTAGGGGCCCACTGCTTATGGTTTTTATGGCTGATTCATTCTGGTTTCTTTAGATTTTGGCTGATTTATATGCGTCTTTCTTGTGTGGGCTTTCAACTAATCAAATACCACACTATACAGTGTGTAATTAATATATAATCACACTATATATATGTATATATATATATATATATATATATATATATATATATATATATATATATATATATATATATATATATATATATATATATTATTTGCAGTATAATGGATAATGGACCAATTTACAACTCTTAAATGAAATATCAATTTTCATATTTAAATAATACATGTAAAGTAAGGGGAGAATGGCTGTTCAGCACAGTGAATCGTTTATAGACATGTTTATATAAATATATAAGCATGAAAAAGCTTTAGCTAATTTTTCAGAACCAGATGTGTGTTCTTTTTCACACATAATTAACCCTTGGCTTTTCTCCTCGTTCAAGCTTCTTAGACAACACCATGATCCAGTAATAACTCAGAATTGTTAGGGGGCCCCCTGGTGGCCGTAGGGCCCAAGCAGCTGCTGATGTCGCTTATTAGGTAGAGCTGGCTCTGTTCGAGGTCGTGCAAAATTTTAATTCTCTACTGTGACTGCAGGTTTAAGGGGGCGTGGCTTGTACTACGGACACACCCACACTCAAAGGGCTTTATTCTGCTATAGGGCAGCACAGCAGGTGCTGAAAAAGTTCTGCATGCGAACTATGAAATAAAAGTCAAACTGACCCTTGACCGTAGAATTAAAGATCATATCAAACCTGAAAATTCGCTCGTTGTCACACAACGATGTTTACGACACTCTCCGTTAATTAATCCGTGTTAAATAACAACGGCGACGTGAAGCCACATATTCATGCAAAACTATTCAGCCCCAAAACAAACAGAGCCGACCAGATAAACATATTAAAAACAGGACAATTAGGGGCCGCGTCTATTTCCGAAACAAATTATGCCCCCGTTCTGAAACGTGTGCTCTCTCTAAATTGACAATAATAAACCTGCTTAATAAATCAAATGTGCCATTATCATCACAGACTGATTATTCTCAGCGTTTTCTAAACACCACCAGGAGGAACTCGCCCCCGGAGGAAAGCAGACTTCCTCCCATTCCGCCCAACGCTCGGCATCAGAATTACATTTTTATCAATGTGGCACCAGGGAGACGTTTTAAATTAGAGAGCAAAAGCTCCATTTCTGAAACCACACTGGATTTGTATACACAGCAGGGGGTGCGGGGGGAGACGAGGGAGAGGTTGCATGACTGTGGTGGAGACATGGAAACAGGGTGGAGAGGTGAGGAGATGAAAAGTGGGTACAAAAGGCACATAAATTATACCCCCACACCACCACCTCCACCCCCACCACTCCAGCCCCAGTAAAAGGGTTCATTAATAGGCTCTACTCACTCAGACACAGCACGGCAGTCAGGAGCTGTTTCTCTGCTCAGTATTCTCAGCCTCCCTTACTGACTCCCTGTGTTAATGTCCTGCTGCCTGCCTTCCGACATCCATCAAAACTGAAAAGAAAAGAAATTGGGGGGGATAAACGAGGGATCACGGTACAGCGATGCATTCGGGATCATAATAACAAACATTCAAACATTACAGCTTCTGCACGTCTGTTTCTACAGCTGTCTCACTTAATCTGGCCTCGTTTACACCCATCAGGCATAACATTACGACCACCTCACTGTCCACTTCATCAGCTCCACTGACCGTATAGCTGGTCTCTGTAGTTCTACAGTTACAGACTGTAGTCCATCTGTTTCTCTGATACTCTGTTACCCTGTTCTTCAGTGGTCAGGACCCCCATGGACCCTCACAGAGCAGGTACTGTTTGGGTGGTCGGTCATTCTCAACACTGCGGTAACACTGACGTGGTGGTGGTGGTGTGTTGGTGTGTGCTGTGCTGGTCTGAGTGGATCAGACAGACTTTTTAAATTCATTTTATTAAAATCATTTAAGTGCATGATTTCTATTTATTAAGTTTAACACGTTGAGAAGAATTACAACATAAACACTACAACATTTTACACAGGCTGTCTTAAGGTAAATAAACAAAAACAGCCTGTTTAATTCTAAAGGATAAAGACAGGATGGAAAATACAGAACAACTCTGAAAAGGGTTCTATATGGCACCAAAAAGTGTTCATGGTTCTTTATAGAACCAATCATCTTCAATAAGAGACCCTAAAAGAACCATCTTTTTCAAGAGTGCATAGAACTTATTTGAAAAGGGTTCTATATGGCACCAAAAAGTGTTCATGGTTCTTTATAGAACCAATCATCTTCAATAAGAGACCCTTAAAGAACCATCTTTTTCAAGAGTATATAGAACTTTTTGAAAAGGGTTCTATATGGCACCAAAAAGTGTTCATGGTTCTATATAGAACCAATCATTTTCAATAAGGGACCCTTAAAGAACCATCTTTTTCAAGAGTATATAGAACTTGTTGAAAAGGGTTCTATATATCCCACCAAAAAGTGTTCATTGTTCTATATAGAACCAATCATCTTCAATAAGAGAACCTTAAAGAACCATCTTTTTTAAGAGTGCATAGAACTTATTTAAAAAGGGTTCTATATGGCACCAAAAAGTGTACATGGTTCTATATAGAACCAATCATCTTCAATAAGAGACCCTTAAAGAACCATCTTTTTTAAGAGTGCATAGAACTTTTTGAAAAGGGTTCTATATGGCACCAAAAAGTGTTCATGGTTCTATATAGAACCAATCATCTTCAATAAGAGACCCTTAAAGAACCATCTTTTTTAAGAGTGCATAGAACTTATTTGAAAAGGGTTCTATATGGCACCAAAAAGTGTTCATGGTTCTTTATAGAACCAATCATCTTCAATAAGAGACCCTTAAAGAACCATCTTTTTCAAGAGTATATAGAACTTTTTGAAAAGGGTTCTATATGGCACCAAAAAGTGTTCATGGTTCTATATAGAACCAATCATTTTCAATAAGGGACCCTTAAAGAACCATCTTTTTCAAGAGTATATAGAACTTGTTGAAAAGGGTTCTATATATCCCACCAAAAAGTGTTCATTGTTCTATATAGAACCAATCATCTTCAATAAGAGAACCTTAAAGAACCATCTTTTTTAAGAGTGCATAGAACTTATTTAAAAAGGGTTCTATATGGCACCAAAAAGTGTACATGGTTCTATATAGAACCAATCATCTTCAATAAGAGACCCTTAAAGAACCATCTTTTTTAAGAGTGCATAGAACTTTTTGAAAAGGGTTCTATATGGCACCAAAAAGTGTTCATGGTTCTATATAGAACCAATCATCTTCAATAAGAGACCCTTAAAGAACCATCTTTTTCAAGAGTATATAGAACTTTTTGAAAAGGGTTCTATATGGCACCAAAAAGTGTTCATGGTTCTATATAGAACCAATCATTTTCAATAAGGGACCCTTAAAGAATCATCTTTTTTAAGAGTGCATAGAACTTATTTGAAAAGGGTTCTATATGGCACCAAAAAGTGTTCATGGTTCTATACAGAACCAATCATTTTCAATAAGGGACCCTTAAAGAACCATCTTTTTTAAGAGTGCATAGAACTTATTTGAAAAGGGTTCTATATGGCACTAAAAATGTTCATGGTTCTATATAGAACCATTTGTGTCTACTAAAGAACCCTTGAAGAACCTTTTTAAGAGTGTACAGAACACTGAAGTTATAAGGAGTGTTTCAGCCTAGACTGCTTTTTAGATGAGGCAGCCAATCAGAACAAAGCTCATTTACATATCACTGTAGTCAGAAGAAAATATCTTATACATCCAAAACGGTGACTTTACAGGAGAAGGAAAAAACCCGCTTTACTTTTAATGGAAGTCAATGGATCCCGATTTTTTCCAAGTCATTTTGGAGCGTTTCTATTGGTCCGTTCATCGTGAAATTTACACGCAACGTAAAGAGCAAAAGGTTTTTTCAGATTTACTGGAAACATTGAAAATAGACATACAAGCTTTCCTTCTGACACAGCAATCATCATGTGGTCATCAGGTGGAAGGCAGGATACACCTTGGACAGGTCAGCAGTCCATCACAGGGCAGACAGACACACCGAGGAGCAATTTAGCACATCCAGCTGGCCTGACTGCATGTATTTGGACTGTGGGGAGAACCCCACTCAGACACAGGGAGAACATGCAAACTCCACATAGAAAGGACCCTGGTCACCCGGCCGGGGAATCGAACCCAGACCCTACTTACTGTGAGGCGACAGCGCTACCCACCACACCACCGTGCCGCCCTGGTTGGAGAACAGATCAGTTAAAAATATGAAAAGAGATGTTTTTATGTGAAACCCTCACAAATCCTAAGTGGACCTGAGGGGGACAAAAGGACATACAAGAGAAATGGGCTCTTTAAGCCGTACGGCTGTCCATCCTAACCTCATCACTGGCCTGCGAGCTGGACATCCTGATCTCAGACCAGTATGAGGGTTCTGCTGTTATGAACTGCCCCATCCATGAAGATCCTCCACAGAAAATCTTCTCAGTCTAGCACCGTGCTTAACGACTTCCTGAGAAAGCAGCAGCACCTCGAGAGCCTGGCTGGCGCTAATAGATCGATCACTGCAAATTACTGCAAAGACTTCCAAAGAGAATAATAGTCCAAACAGAAGAAGTGAACATGATTAACTCTCGGACTGGTTTTGGAGACAACAAGGCCTCAAGCAGCTGCGTGAGCAAAAATCAGCACGGGGTCATTTCTCTCCTCAGGTTGTGGACGAGGGCCGCTTTAGAAAGATTAATGTGTGTGGTGGGGTCCAAACGTCTGAGAGCTCCTGTGAAAATGCCCCTTTTATAGCAATCTTCTCTAATTAAATCTGGGATTTCTCACTGTAAGTTATACACCGACCAGTGGATCAGACACAGCAGTGCTGCTGGAGGTTTTAAACACTGTCCACTCACTGTCCACTCTATTAGACACTCCTACCTGGTTGGTCCACCTTGTAGATGTAAAGTCAGAGACGACAGCTCATCTGCTGCTGCTCAGTTTGTGCTGGTCATCCTCTAGTCCTTCATCAGTGGTCACAGGACGCTGTTGGCTGGATGTTTTTGGTTGGTGGACTATTCTCAGTCCAGCAGCGACACTGAGGTGTTTAAAAACTCCAGCAGCACTGCTGTGTCTGATCCACTCAGACCAGCACAACACACACCAGCACAGCACCACCACCACGTCAGTGTTACTGCAGTGCTCAGAATGACCCACCACCCAAACAGTACCTGCTCTGTGAGGGTCCATGGGGGTCCTGACCACTGAAGAACAGGGTAACAGAGTATCAGAGAAACAGATGGACTACAGTCTGTAACTGTAGAACTACAGAGACCAGCTATACAGTAAGTGGAGCTGATGAAGTGGACAGTGAGTGTAGAAACGAGGAGGTGCTCATGAAGGGTGTAGCATCAGGATAAGCATTTTAATAAAAAGTAGACTCTTAAATATTTACATACATTTCAGAATTTCCGAGTATTTGACACAGTAAGCCCTTTCGCCTTAATGACAGCGTTCACTCGAGCTGCAGGAACTCCAGAGGTTCCTCTAATGAGCAGATCAAATCCAGCTGAGGCTCGTCTGAACACAAGCAACTGTGCATCTTATATGCATTAAGAACCTGGAGGGAAAAGCCAGAAATCTGGATAAAGTGGAAATGTGGCTTATCATTAGAAGAGCAATGTGAGAAGTGGCGATAGAAGCTTTTCTGCTGGACCGTCCAGCGAGCATAGCCTACACTCTTACAAAAGATGGTTCTTCAAGGGTTCTCTAGTAAAGACAAACACTCAAAGCACCATTTGCATGCTTTAAATGGACCGTTGCATGATGGAGAATGTGCTGTAGATGGTTCCTCAAGGTTACTTTAGTAAAGACAAATGGATCTATATAGAACTCACAGAAGTCTCACAGAACCCTTTGCAAGGTTAAAGGGTTCTTTGCATGTGAAAGGGTTGATTATGTATTGTATATGGTTCTATACAGAACATTTTTGAAAAGGGTTCTATGTAGTACTAAAAAGCAATTAATTGTTACAAGTTTGACACTGTAATTGTAACAGAACCCTTTTTGGTGCTATTCAGAGCTCTGGTTCTATTGAAAAAATCACATTCAGCAATTCGAAGAACTCTTTGATGCTGCAAAGAACCATTTGATCATGCAGTTCTTTACTAGTTGTGTTTACTAAAGGACCCCCTGAAGAACCATCTTTAAGAGTGTATAGAACATTTTAAAAAAGTTCTATGTAGCACCAAAAGGGTTCTTCTACTGCTCTGATGTCAAGCTTTTAACAGTGGAAGAACTCTTTTTTTGGCGGTACACAGAACACTTTTTAAAAAGGTGCTATAGAGTCGTATAAGGGATGTTCTCCGACAATCCGAAATTCCCTTTCACCATGCAAAGAACTCCTTTAATCATGCAAAAAAAATGTTCTTTGAGTGCTCATGGTTCTATATAGAAACATTTGTCTTTACCAAAGTACCCTTGAAGAACCATCTTTTTTAAAAGTGTATATAGAACCTTTTAAAATGGGTTCTATATGGCACCTAAAGGGGTTTTTCTATTGTTATGACGTCAAGCTTTTAACAATGGAAGAACCCTTTTTGGGGCTATACAGAAAGAACATTTTCAAAAAAAATTTCACAAAAAACCTCATGAGAAATAAAAACACAGCAGGTGAGTATCTGTAGCTGAGCTCCAGCCGTCTGACTTTGGTTGGATATTTTCCTTGACCTTGCCGATTAAGCAGATTTATTTAGCTATGCTGACCTCAGTACCAGCTGTGGGGCAGTCGTGGGCTGGAGGTCAGGGAACCAGCCCTGTTACCGGAAGGTCGCTGGTTCGATCCCCTTGGCTGACAGTCCATGACTGAGGTGTCCTTGAGCAAGACACCTAACCCCCCAGCTGCTCCCCGGGTGCCGTGGATAGGGCTGCCCACTGCTGCGGGCAAGTGTGCTCACTGCCCCCTAGTGGTGTGCTCACTATGTGGTGTTTCACTTCACAGATGGGTTAAATGCAGAGGTCTAATTTCACAGTGATAAATGGTTCTCAGTTATCAGGCATTAGTACATGTAGATCACAATAAAATCCCCGTTTTTTAAAAATTATTAGTTTGCTCTTATTTGTACGCTCTGAAAAGAAGTGTTGTCCTGAGCTACACATGACTGAGTATCTGTAGACATTAATGAGCAGAAATCATCTGCTAGATGTGTCAACTACACTAATACCAGAATTTAGATGTAGCTGAAGAGCTAATATTGGTCTTCATAGACTCATTCAGGACTTGGCAAAACTCCAAAGGTCGGCGATATGCGGCTCTTTTACTGCCCTGTCGCGGCTCCGCAGCTGAATCAGATCAGCAGGTAGTAATAAAATAATCCTCCTCTACAGTAAAATAAAGCTCTGCTGATCCTTCAACACAGTTTAACAGTAAATGGTCTTAAACGCTGGAGTTAATGTAGAACTGCTGATTCACCCTTTAACCCTGAAGATCAGGACAGACGGCTGGTCACCATAGCAACACAGACAACAGCCTCACCCAGCTAGTAGCTACGAAACGGCAAAGAGAGAGATTTAAGACGGACGTCGATAATTTGGAGATGAATGGACTTATTAGTCTTTATAATCAGTCCAGCTGGTTTCCCGATACATTTAATCTGCAACAAGAAACTGACCAACACTGAAAAGTCGTGAAGCTCATGTCAGTTTCTCGTTCACCAGTGGTTTACATCCTGGTACCTCAGGCACCATTTAAGGTGGAACAGGAAAATTAGATCAAGAAGCTGGCGAATGAGAAGCGACTTCAGCCTCGTAAAAAGTCAAACATTGTGAGACATTCTTAAGAAATTATTCTGCTTTTGAGGAAAAGTTTCCTGCCGGAGATGTGAGAAAAGCGGCTGTAGCTGAGCTGAAGCTTAAAGCAGAGCAGAGGGAGTGTGTTTTCTATTGTATTTTTAGCCTATACTGGATGGATGGATGGATGGATGGATGGATGGATGGATGGATGGATGGATGGATGGATCCTGAAGGAAATTTGCATCAGCACATACTGAGACAGATTTACAGCCAAGATGGTAAAATGGACATACACTCTTACAAAAGATGGTTCTTCAAGGGTTCTCTAGTAAAGACAAACTTCTATAGAGAGCCATGAACACTCAAAGAACCATTTGCATGCTTTAAAAGGACTGTTGCATGATGGAGAATGTGCTGTAGATGGTTCTATACCATCTTTAAAAGGTGTTTCTTCAAAGGTTCTTTAGTAAAAGACAAACTTCTACAGTATGTAGAACCATGAACATTTGTTTTAAAACAAATTCATGGAGAATTTCTAGTGAGCCTTAAATTGGCTCTAACTGGGTGATAATAGTGTAGCATAGTGCCTCAAATGCCACGGCTGTCACAATAAGAGTCCCTTATAACTTTACTGTTTAGGTTTGGTGGTTTAATTCAGTAGTTACTGGATATTTCACTCATTACTTCTTTAATTTATTCTGCATCAGAGACACTTGCATGAGAAATAGCAAGCAGCTGATGATGTTCCAGTAAAAGTAGACTAGCCTAGTCTTGTTTGACTAAAAGTCAATGTGTTTGGCATAACGTCCCTTTCAGAGCTGTCCGCTCTGCTGGCATTCGCAGGGCTTGCCCAGCCCTCGTTAATTGTGTCACTGCATGCGTCGCTCTGTCCGGTGTCTCTGAACCGTTAGAGCTCCAGTCCAGTACAGCTCACACAGGGCTGTAAAGCTTCTGAGACATAATAAAGGCTAGAATCCACGCACAATGAGCAAGACTCTGGTCTTTTTCAGGAATTTGCGCCGAACTGTAGTTCAGGGTTAATTAATCTGCATTTTCTTTGGGAAATTGTTTAAAATTTGTGAGCAGTTTGAATGAAAACCCTGCTGACGGTGGGGATAAGACTGAAGACCTTTCTGGGTAAAGGCCATCACGGGGAAATCCACTGATATAATTTTAGATCAACGCATTAGTTCAATAGTTGAGAGATTCTTAGTGCGTTTGGTGTGAAATGGTTCTTTACAGTGGTGGTGATGGGAACCAGACGTCGCCATGACTACAACACAGATATAGACTCTTTATTTACCATCCAGAACCACCAGAGAACCCACACGAGTCTTCTGAGCTTATCTGCAATGTTGATGATGGAAAAATAGTGGAAAATCTGATGAGTTTTAATTGGGGACTATTTTGCCTCATAACACCCTGCATATCATGTATCCCTCCACCATGAATGGATTTTAAGGCCAAATCTCCTCAAAACTCTCATAAACCAGCGTCTCAGTCATCAGGCCGTGAATTACTGACCATTTCATGTAGGAACTTTCTGTGAGGAGCTTTTAGAGGTGGACGTCCTATCACCACCACTGTGGACAGCTCTGACTCCAAGTTTCTCTAGAACAGAACATTTCACACCAAACCGCTCTGAGCGACTCTGTTTACATCTCAACCATTTAACTGTACAGAAATTTTGAATGATAGTAGAATTCCCCTCTTTGATCCACACACTTAAAATGTATGGGTCTTCAAGGGTTCTTTAGTAAAGACGTTCTATTTGGTGCTATATACACACACAACCATCTACAGCATGTACTCCATCAATCTGAAGAACGCGTTCAAGATGCAAAGACTCCCCTTTAAATTATGCAAAGGGTTCTTTGAGTGTCCACGGTTCTATATAGAACCAAATTTACTATAGAACCCTTGGAGAACCATTTTCAAATGTGTAGAAATACTGAGTCTTGACCATCTCATCGTCTTACCTGTCTTGGCTATTGTTTGTTTCAAAATGTTCAAAAGTCTAAAACTTCTTTTAGTTCCAGGCTTTAATGAAAGAAATCCCTGGATTTCAATGGGTTCTCAGACCTCTCGACCTAAAGGGAAGCGTTTTGGACCAGAAAAATCGGTGGAGTCCTTGAACAGCTCTGCAGGCCATACTAAAAAGATCTAAAAGTACGTCTGAACTCAGCCAGGTTCTGCAATTTGCCCCCATCCTGCTTTCTGAGATTAACACTGGGCTGATCAAGATCCTGAGCCCACCATTGTGGATGCATAAGGCTTTCATGAATGAGACTAAACTCCAGATGACATGTTCCACAAATAGGTTACCATGACCTTAGAAGCAGGCTAAACTTTGAACAAACGGCAGAAGATGTGGCTCTGTAATCTATTCACTCCAATAAATTGAATTCATACCAATAAAGCAGTGCTGGCCTTGATCTCACAGACTCAAAGGACTCGTGTTAAGAATGACCGTAATAAGATTTTTGGGTGGCAAATTGAAGCAACTTCAGTAGCAGCACGACTCATTGTTTGTGAAATGGAGCGTTTCCAGCAGCACCACCAAGGAGCTTATTTTCTTGTAAACAGCGTTGAGTCGACCAAACACAACCAAGCTACGCTCAAACACTGTCCTAATCACCGGCGGTCCACACAGCCTCACATGGAGATGGTAAACTGGCTGGTTAGTGAATACCTTGCTTGCCCTCTGCTGACCAAAGCTGGAACAGAGCATGCCACCTCAGTGAAGACCAGCAGGGCAACATGCCCTACTTGTCCGGCTGAACACAAACAACTTTAAGTAGTATGTGCAACTAAAACAACACCAGCAAGCCACCGCAAAAGATCCTGGAACAGCAGAATGTGTGTCTTGCATCTATAATGCTGGGAATCAATATGGGATTCAGTACAGAAGCCGGCCGGATGAAAGCAGCGTGTTTCGGAGTGGCCTGTAGATTAATGCTGCCCATGTTCTTCAATAAACAAAAAATAAGAGTTTCAATTAGTTCTGCTTTACCCACACTCCTCCAGCAACCCTCCGGCGGCTCGGACACAGGAGGCCTCACACCAAGGAAAATAGGTTCAAAATGCTTCAGACGGCATTAACGCAGCAGTCACAGACCGCCAAAAAACAGCCTTGGCTGCCAAAAAAACTCCTAACGCTGTTTCTCAGATTCAGAAAAAGTTAAACCAAGGGCCTTTCAGAGTAAACTTCATCACAACACAGTCCCAGCTGCAAAACATTACACACAAAGCTTTGTTGTGATGTTTCAACCACTTTCTAGAGCTGTCTGAAAACGCACTCCCTCGGCTGGGAGCGCTCAAAGAGCCGATCACTTGAACATGAACTGATCATTCTCTCTGTTCTTCCTGCAGGCCAGGACTAACTGGAACCAAAACAATGTCCGACAGACACATCAGTAATCCCCTCTCTAACTGGACAGTCCAGAGAGGAGTCAAAACTCTAACACAACCAGGTCACAGTGCCCCAGGACACTGATATCAGCATAACAATACTGCTGTTTATAAGTCCATACATACTGCACATAGCGCTGCCGCTTTGTTTATACATCTATACATATTGCATATTGCGCTGCCACTTTGTTTATACATCCATACATATTGCATATTGCGCTGCCACTTTGTTTATACATCCATACATATTGCATATTGCGCTGCCACTCTGTTTATACATCTATACATACCGCATATTGCGCTGCCACTTTGTTTATACATCTATACATATTGTGCTGCCACTTTGTTTATACATCTATACATACTGCATATTGCACTGCCACTTTGTTTATACATCTATACATACTGCATATTGCACTGCCACTTTGTTTATACATCCATACATACCACATATGGCTCGAGGATCAGCTGGAAGAAGAGGTTCAAGAGACCAGTTTCCAAAGTATTACGAACAGTGAAGTAAATTAGTTCTAGGAGAGATTCAGGAGATTTAGATCTGCTGTATATTTTGATTTGGACACTGCCCCAAGGCACAAAATCCAGGGAGGCTGGGACCTGCTTATTAACCTCTTGGACCCCCTGAATGTCTCAAGATCAAAATTCTGGGGAAAAATAGATGCACAAATGCAAATTCAGGAAAGGTCATTGCTTAATCTGCTTCACCCACAATCAGCTTCTCCCTTGGGTATTCTCAACTGGAGCTGCTGCACCGCTCTGCCTCACACTGTGAGAAATGAAGGTTCTGCTCAGGTTCATTTTTCCTTATTCAATGTACAATCAGTGTAAATGTTCCCTCAAAGCACCAGCAGTGGTTCTAAGGTCTGATTGTGGAGTTTAAATCAGGTTCTCCAGGTGAAAAGTTGGTATTTGTTCCTTTTCATAACCGAATGTTTTAAAACAGAGCAGTAGAGTAAAAGCCTGGAGGCGAGGCGGGGCGTGTGGAGTCAGTCCAGCTTAGAACAGATCATTTCAGTGGATTATGGTTCAGTTATGCTCCCTGTCTAAAGGCACTGAGATGGACCCTTCAGGGTTCCACCCCAGTGATAGGAGGAGAACTGACCCAGACACAGTTTAGTATCTGTATTTCTAAGAGTGCAGGGTGGTGCTGTAGCTAATTGGGTCACCCATTTGTCTGTGATACCGCTGAGAAACTCCTGAGAGTTTGGAGTGAAGAACAACCATTCCTCATTCCTCACACTGAAGACAGAAGAGGAGGAAGATCTCAGTTAATGTGAGGAAGAGCGCAGAACAGAATAAGCTGATAAACAAACATTTTATTGCCAATGAAGCGTCAGCACCACTATGGAGAGACAGTTAGCAGCCAGTCAGTGCTGGACTAGCCAGGCAACGTGGGACCCGTCAAATAGCCGGGGGCATTTCACACACTGCACTGCCCCCTACTGGTCGCGTTCGTTTCACAAGTGAGCACATTGGCAGGTGCTCATGTGTGCTCACACATTTCCGCAGACACGGAAGTATAAATTTGGCCGTTATGGTGTTCATTGTTCAAGTTTTTGGGTTTTATAATATATTGTGGGTGGTGTGGTGGGTAGCGCTGGCGCCTCACAGCAAGGAGGGCCTGGGTTCGATTCCCCGGCCGGGCGACCGGGGTCCTCTCTGTGTGGAGTTTGCATGTTCTCCCCATGTCTGTGTGGGTTTCCTCCGGGTTCTCCGGTTTCCTCCCACAGTCCAAAGACATGCCTTCAGGCCAACTGGACGTGCTGAATTGCCCCTAGGTGTGAGTGTCTGCCCTGCGATGGACTGGCACCCACCCCCCCCGCGACCCTGACGGAGAAGCGGCTTAGAGGATGGATGGATAATATATTGTTTCTTCACCTTCCATATTTATGTGGTTATAGGTGCCAAAAGTGATTTTGACATGACCGTTTTCCAAACTCTCGTTATCCCTCAGAATTAAACAGGCTGTTATTGTTACTGTACCTCTACTGATGAATCTAAACTACTGTATCTCTGGCTGTGCCTCATTTAAAGGCAGTCCAGGCTGAAACACTCCTCATAACTTCAGTGAGTGGGTGGGGCTAAACTGCTCCAGGCTGAATTGGTGGATGGATGTAAATGCATTGGTTATCTAGACATAAGAAAAGCAACAAATTCAAAATGGGCTGTTTTGTTCCATTTATGTAGCGCATGAACAAAGTAACGTTTACATTTTACATCAATTTGACAAATGTGCTTTTCTGTCCGAGGCAGTTTGAGGCAGATTTTCTTGTATTTTTTCCTGTATTTTTGTACACAGCTTTTACTGTTATTGAAAGTGTACCAGGAGCAACTGCAAATAGAGTGACTAACTCTTCTGCCTCAAAAAAAAAGAAACATAACTAACGTGGAGAATTAAAGTTAGAAAGAAAAGGAGAAAATATCTCACTGCTGTCTGAAGAAACCTCGTATCTCCATTTTCGCCGTTTCTCAGTTTTTCACATAGTTTGAAAGTGCGTCCTGTTCTTCACATCGTATGTAAATTTCATGATGAATGGACCAAAAGAAATGGCCAAAGTATACTTGGAAAAAAATCTGGTTCCTTTGACTTGCATTAAAACTAAAGGGTGTTTTTTCCTTCTCCTGTAAAGTCACCACTTTGGACGTACAAGATTTTGATCCGACAGCAGCGATATTTTAATAGTTAATTGTGATTTAACCAACGTTCTAGTTGCTTTACCGTAATCTTTGGGGGGAAAAAACGGAAAAGCACACTGTCCAAATGGCCAGGACATGTATAGCTAGTGAGCAGCCAGCGTACTGGTCAGTGCATAAAGCTTAAAGAGCATCTTTTTATGATGGAACAGACTTTCGCTGTTACTGAGGAGCGTATGACGGCCGTATTGACCATCTGCGCCCAATTAGCCCTGTGATAAAACTCCAGTGATAAAGGAGACTCGTAAGCTCAGGCTGGATGGGAGAAGGTCAGTGCTGTATCGACCTTCATATCATTACATAACACCTAATGTGCACACTTAATGGATATACAATAAACACTTGTTTTATGGGCCACGTTTGCTGGGGGAGGTTATATCACTGTCTGTATGCATAAAAAAACAACATAAACCAGTATGAATTCTTGGCTGTTTTAAGCTGGTCACCCAGCAATGTCATGCTGGTTGACCAGCATACCAGCATTCAAAACGCAACATATTGGTGTTGTCGGATCAAAACCTCGTATCTCCAAAACGAGAACTTTACAGGAGAAGGAAAAAACCTACTTTACTTTTAATGCAAGTCAATGGAACCAGAATTTTTTACAAGTAATTCTGGGCTGTTTCTGTTGGTCCATTCATCATGAAATTTACAAACAATATGAAGGACCTCAGGTATTTTCAAATTATGTCAAAAACAGAAAAACGACAAAAATGGAGATACGAGGTTTTGCTCCGACGGCAGTGATATGCTGTTTTCCTGGTGACCAGCCGTGCTGGTCTACGCTGGTCATAACTAAATTTGTGCCGACAGCCAGAAGAAAGGACATCTTACCACACACTAAAAATAAGAGCTTGAAAAATGTAATCGTCCCTCGGGCTGAGGAAGTTTGATAAGTAGGTGACGTCAGTAAAATTTATTCATACACTGTAACTAACTTAACACAACGACCTGGAAATTCATGGAGCTAAACTGGATAATCAGCTGTTGTGATGTGATTCAGTGTTGAAATTCATTCGTAAATGTTAAAAACATGAATGCTGTTCACTGATGTGGGTGTTCAGGATTTAGATTTTTAAACTAGCTCAGCCTGAAGGAAAGCTGTGAACACTTGTCTGCCCCAAAGCGTTCGATCAAAAGCTCAAGAAGTTCAAGAAATAAAGACCTCAACTAACTACAATTATTTTCCTAATCATTTTTTTTCCTAACTGCTAATGTGAGTGTTTTTGATAGTACTACCACTAAACAACCGACGTAGTCTTTCAAAAATCTTATGCAACATTGATTTAAGACCCCTCACTTCGGCCCACCTCACTCATTTCAGCTCATGCCTTCGGTATATTTTGTTCAGACACTTTAACTACCTTAGCACGACAATATTGCTGCTATGGAGCAACGCCAAACGATTCCATGTTGAAATTCATTCGTAAATATTAAAAACACTAAACATTTTTACTGTTTGTCCAAGAATTCGCAAGCTACCTCAGCCTGAAGGAAAGCTGCGAACACTTCTCTGCCCCACAGTATTCAATCAAAAGCTCAAGTTCAAGAACTTAACAACTTAAAATCATTGTGTGGACCACGAGATATCAACATCTCAGATCTATAGCTGCCAAATGTCCTCCACACTGCTAATGTGAGGGGTCAGCATGGGGTGGACAACTATACTAAACAACACAACAAAACAATCAGCATAACCCGCATAGCAGCAGCCACACGTCCACTCCAAACAGCAGGCCACTACTTTATAGTGCCACTACTGGACAGCAGGCTTAATGTCATTCTTTGTTGTGTTTATGTAACAGTAAGTTAAACACTCTCACTTTGGCTTAACTCACCTAAGAAGCCACTTTAATACCACCTGATATTCCCATCCAGACTGGTTTTAACATTCGGATTCCACGATGATCCCCTGGCTTATGTGGGAATTGTTTGTTTATATCACTTTACGGCCTCAGTCCATGCAGTTCTCCTCTCTCCTCCATTAAACACAGCCTGGAAAGGCGGGAAACACCAACCAATCAGGAGCAGCGTTGGACAGCCATGTCCATTTAGCAGGACTGGCGCTAGAGAGTTCTGAGGAACTGCAAGTTGACAGAGTAAAGAGAATCTCTGAGAGACTGAGCTGCGGAGAAATTACAGACGAGGGAGGCTTAGATAGAGAGAAACGACGCACAGCTGTTGAGAAATTGAGGATAAACAGTGAGAAATGAGAGGGTGTTGGTGAGAAATGAAGGATAAGTGGTGAAAAATGAGAGATAGCTACCGAGGAATTGTGAGACAAAAGAGAGCTTATTGAAAAATTTGGGATATGTGGTGAGAAATGAGAGATAGGTTTTAAAAAAGAAGGATAAGCTGTGAGAAATAAGAGATCGTGATTGAGAAATAAGAGATAGTGATTGAGAAATAAGAGATCATTACTGAGAAATTGGTTATTAGACATGGGAGGTAGATACTGAGAACTGACAGGTAGATGTTGAGAGATAGATGGTGAGAAATGAGCGATATTTAATGAGAAATAAGGGATAGACAGTGAGAAATAACAGACAGTGCAAATGAAAGGTAGTTATTCAGAAATAAGAGGTAATGACTGGGAGATCAGAGGTTGGTCATTAGAAATGAGACGTAGACGTTGAGAAATGAGAGACGGTGAGAAATGAACAGAGGTATGAAAGACAGGGAGCGAGATATGCTGGACAGCTATGAAATGAGGTGAGACATGTCAGCTTTTCAGAAGTGTGTAGGGTCACATGTGTCACCCAGCCCTGATTTCCATGTGATCAGGAAAAGGTGGGGTTCAACATTTAACCCCACCCACTCTGTAGCTCCACCCTATTGTCCATCTGGGCGAGTTTGATGAGCACACTTCCCCCAGCGCTCCAGACCACTGTCTCCCGGATGAGCTGATGTGTAGACTGAATTAGGAGTCTTTGTTGGGCTCAGTGTAGTGCTGAATAGCCTCCTTCCTCTCTGCTCACCATGGGGGAAGCTTTTGTGAGGGAGCTCCTGGGTCTGTGTTTGCAGCGGATTGCTTTGGATGAGAACATCAACTCTGAACTCGGTGAGCTTGCTGGAGGCCGCTTTGCATCTCCTCTCCCCATTTGTGGCCCTCCTATGATTGATTGAATGATTAAATGATGACTCCACGCTGCCTGCGCCTCAATACTTCCTCCTTCCCGGTGTTAAGAGGTTAGCACCTGAAAGCATGTGGAGCTCAACCTGCACTGCTTTCACTTCATGATGATTTATTTACATGTTTTGGAGATAAATATTCTGGGTTTTTCGCTTTTCTAACATCCTGCACTGACCCAGGGCACGAACAGGTTGCTGTGTCCATCGCAGTTTGTTTACTAAGTAAACAAGTTGTTTTGCTGGCGTCTGCTTTGATTGTGGTTTATGCTCCCGTGACTTCTGCTGTATCAGGGTATCTTTGTTTAAAGCTGCTGTTTCCACCTGATTCATGAGAAGAGCCTCCAAATCAGTGCCAGGTCAGCCAGCAGCTTCCTGCACAGGCCTGTTTTAGTTATTTCAAAAGAAGCTCCAACAACCCAGGCGTGAGGTACTGGCGTGCTTCCCTGTGGCATTTTCTGAGGAGGAAAGCTCTACTGAAGTGGAAAGTGCTGTTCCTTCAAAGTACTCGAGTTTTGTTTATATCTAGACAGGTAGGCAGTAGGTGAAGGCAGCTGGAATGGCCCAAATGGGAATGTAATATACTGAAAATACATGTCCAGTCCTATGCAGATACCTGCTCTCCTCTGAAATTAAGAGTAACAGACTCTACTCTTCTGGGAAGGCTTTACACTGGATGTTGGAACATTGTTGTGAAGATTTGATGGAGCATTAGTGAGGTCAGGTGCTGACGTTGGATGGTCAGTTCTGGGTCACTCCAACTCATCCCAAAGGTACTGGATGGAACTCCATCACTCCTGAGAACACAGTTCCACTGCTCTACAGCCCAGTGCTGGGGGGGCTTTATACCCCTCTAGCCCACACTTGGCATTGGGCATGGTGACCAATGCTCATTAAAGAGGTTATACAAGCTCTGCAATTGAACACTTGTTCAAGAAACAGGTGACCAGACCTTTTTCTAACCTGTTGATTTTCTTTTCTATTGAATTTGGCCTACAGATCTTTGCGTAGACCTTTTTGTGTAAAACTGGTCTGGTTTATTCTGTGATTTGAGCCTCTGATTTCTCTTCTTCTAGAGCTGTTTATCGAGGTCATGCGACACTTTGAGACGGTCAGAAAGAAATGGCTCCATGCGGAACTGGAGCTGAAGAAATACAAAGAGCTCCTGGTCAAGTCGGACGTGTCTCGCGCCGCTCTGGAGGTCAAGCTCAAACACGCTCGGAACCAGGTCGACGTGGAGATCAAGAAGCGCTACAAAGCGGAGGCCGACTATCAGTACCTGGTAGGTCTTTTAGAATGCCTTATATTTGATTATTATAACATATGTTTACACACTTCATTTATGAAAATCAGTAAAGACATTTAGTACAAGTGATAGCTTTTTAAGGATGTTTCTGAGGAGATCTGCAGAGAAAATGTGTCTCCTAACAACCACCTGGAAGAGCTGGTTGACACCAAAACTGCTCAGATAAACAGCACTGAAAGCTTTGATCTCTGAGAGAGAGGAGAAGATCAAGCTGCTTCAGATCTGAAAACATCCACAGGGGTTTCTGTCCATCCTTCCACTGTGAGAAGACCACTCAGCGCTGAGGGTCTGAAAGTACGTGTAGCTGATCAAGAAGAACCTCACTGAGAAAAGGAGATGGACACATCAAACAAAGAAGCTGGATGGACTGACCACCCCAGAGTCCAGACCTCAGCACCACTGAATGGGTTTGATTAGTTCAGAAAATCAACCAGCTCCTCAGACTGAGCTTTGGAGCCGTGTCTGCAGGTTCTCTGAGGAGCTGAAAATGAGGTTCCTGAGAAGAACGGAAGCTGGAATGAAGGGAAAGAGGGACTCACTACTAAAAAATACATATTCTGTGTAATTTTCTGTTTTCTGCCTTTTTGTTACCTGTTCTTAAAAGCTGAATAACTTGTTTTTAGTGGATGTTTTGACTCTGAGCTTTGACTCCGTTCAGTACTGGATATTAAACGTTTCAGGCTCTTTGTAAAACTAACAATTAAACAAAATTTGTTAATCTTAAACATAAATTTTATTTGTATTAATTTTGTTATCTATATTCTTCCACTGCGTAAATAGGTCCTTCATTTACATTAGAGTATTCTTTGTTTTCTTTTTTTTAATTTTTTTTTTTTTTTAAGCTTAATTCCGAATTGGACCAAAATGATCCAGTTTAGGCAAAACCGGTCAATATTTTCATGTTTCAAAATGCACATCAAATTGAATTATTTCCACATCAAATTGAATTATTTCCACATCAAATTGAATTATTTCCTTAACAATCCTAATTTAATGAAACTAATGAACTATAACCTTGATACTGAAAATCCCCCAAAGGCAGCACCAGTTAAACCACTAGCTCTTTCATATTTGTTGAAATGATATGAATTTTGGGAACTGTAAACTGTAAAGATCTGAGAAGACTCTGTTTTGCATTCTTTTCAACTTAACTGCAAAAAAAGGCATTTTAAAAAAAAAAAGTATAATTCAGAAATGAATGCATGGAGGCAGCGTCTGCTGACAGGATCATTTTGCTTGATTTGGTTACTTCAAATGAATAAAATATCCAGAAGCTTCAAAACAATCTAATGCAGAAAGGGATGGAGGAGATTTTCTCTCCTGATGGAAAACACAGCGCTTATTATGCAAACAGGACTGGGTAGAAGTCAGAGGACCCCCAAGCCCCCCCCCTCTCATTCATGCTCTGCTCAGAACAGACGTTCTTAGTAGTTACAAGTTCATCTTTACAGTGTCTGAGAACATTAATTAAAGAGGAAATAACACAAAGTCTGATCTCAGCTGTCCGAGTGTTTCAGTGAGTCGCTCTTTCCCTTCATTACAGCTTCCGTTCTTCTCAGGAGCCTCACTTTCAGCTCCTCAAAGAACCTGCAGACACGCCTCCAAAGCTCAGTCTGAGATGATTTTCTGAATCAAACCCATTCAGTGGTGCTGATGACCCTTATAGAAGTGACCCTTATTAGTTCCACAACGGGGAAATTTCACCTTCCGCATTTATCCCATCCGTGCAGTGAAACACCACATACACACTAGTGAGCACACACACACACACACACACACACTAGGGGGCAGTGAGCACACTTGCCCTGGAGCAGTGGGCAGCCCTATCCACAGCGCCCAGGGGGCAAGTGGGGTTTAGGTGTTTTGCTCAAGGACACCTCAGTCATGGACTGTCGGCTCAGGGATTTGAACCAACAACCTTCCGGTCACAGGGCCGGTTCCCAAACTTCCAGCCCACGACTGCCCCAGAGGTCATGACTCTGGGGTGGTCAGTCCATAGCCCCTTTACACAAGAAACGGAAGCGTGGAAAAAGTTCCGCTCTTGCCTTTCGGACACTTGCCTCAGAAATACAGGCGCTTGTGTAGAGGTCAGTAATCCAGGTCCTACAAGTAAAAGCCCTCCCCAGGATTTTCTTCCAGCTGCTTGACTTCTCTAATTTGCTCAAACCAGCAGCAAAGGTGTTCAGGTAGTTGGAACAAAATCCTGTTCAACATAAATGATGAACTAACCTAACTTTGTGTAAATAGAGCTCAATATAGAAATATGTCCACATATGCAGTCGAGACTGACGCGGCTTTTTTCTGAATTCCTACAAACACCATTTCATTTTATAGTAAATGAGTTTGGGCTGGTTTATGTTTATGAACAGACGCCTACAGATCAACATAGTAAAGGAGCTCATCTGTGATCCTGAGTTTAAAGCCAGTTTTTATTCAACTTAAACTTGGAACTAAGTTGTAAATAAATCTGAAACTGAAACTTTGCTTGTGTGTAAAAAGTGATTTCAGAGCCACTCGGTTCTCCCTGATGGAAACTGTTTACCTTCAGTGTTTTGTGCTTCTGATCATTTTAATAGACGTCAGCGTCACTAATTAATGACGTTCTATTAAAAGACTGGTTTACCAAGAGAGACGCTGGAGGACTTTCACCTGAAATGAGTTCATGAAGCCAGTCTGGTTATAAAAATGATAACAGGACATCAGAGCCAGAATTCCTCTTTTAGTACTTTTACTTTATACTTAAGTACATTTGAAGGTAAATACTTTAGTACTTTTACTCAAGTGGAGGTCTAAAGGGAGGAACTTCTACTTTTACTGGAGGAATATTTACCTTGGGGGTCTCGACTTTAACTGGAGTACATGGTTTGTCTGGTCAGCAGCCGTCTCCTTTTCTCAGTGAGGTTCTTCTTGATCAGCTACACGTCCTTTCAGACCCACAGCGCTGAGTGGTCTTCTCACATGGACAGAAACACCTGTGGAGGTTTTCAGATCTGAAGCAGCTTGATCTTCTCCTCGTTTTGGAAGCTCCTGGTTTTTTTTTTCTTATGCACGTGAACACTCATTATATCTGATCTCCTCAAACATCCAGAAAAAAGAGTCATTCTTACTGAAAGGCTGTTTTGACTGGAAGCTAAACGAATGAGGAGTGGTCAGTGTGCAGAACTCTATATATCTCCGCTCGCTAAAATAGTCTTTGGCTGTACGTCTTCATGTTTTTAAGCAGTGAGAGATCAGAGGGCGCTGAGGGAAGTGTGAAGAATTGCCACGAGGGCGCGAGTTAATTAGCAGATAGTGACCTATGAACCAGCGCTGAAATGTGTTAATGATGGTGGCGGCGTGACGGGTTGCGCTAATGGTGATGATGACAGCCTGAGTGTTCTCTGGCCCTCACAGGAGCGTCAGATGCTGCTGATGAGTGATATACTCGTCCATGACAACAAGTCGGGCGCCTGCCTTAATGATGAGCAGAGATCCATGCTGGCCAACTTCAATCACCGAGGAGCCAATATCGGCCAGCGCAAGAGCAAACGGTACTCGGGCGCTTAGTGAGCTCATTACTGCACTGCCTCGACTCCGCCCATCAAACGGATCATAACACCAATACAAATCTGCCCGTTTGCAGTAACGTATAGAAGGGGAATTCCACCCACTTTTCAAAATTTCGGCATTCCTGAGGGCTTAAGATGTAAACCGAGTCGTTCAGAGTGGTTTGGTGCGAAACTCCTGCAGAGCTGTTCAACAATTCCAGCGATTTTTCTGGTCCAAAACGCTTCCCTTTAGGTCAAGAGGTCTGAGAACTCATTGAAAACCAGGGATTCCTTTCATTAAAGCCTGGAATTAAAAGAAGTTTTAGACTTTTGGAACAAAGAATAGCCAAGACAGTTAAGACGATGAGATGGTCAAAGTATTTCAAGGCCAGCACTGCTTTATTGGTATGAATTCAATTTATTGGAGTGAATAGATTACAGAGCCACATCTTCTGCCGTTTGTTCAAAGTTTAGCCTGCTTCTAAGGTCATGGTAACCTATTTGTGGAACATGTCATCTGGAGTTTAGTCTCATTCATGAAAGCCTTATGCATCCACAATGGTGGGCTCAGGATCTTGATCAGCCCAGTGTTAATCTCAGAAAGCAGGATGGGGGCAAATTGCAGAACCTGGCTGAGTTCAGACGTACTTTTAGATCTTTTTAGTATGGCCTGCAGAGCTGTTCAAGGACTCCACCGATTTTTCTGGTCCAAAACGCTTCCCTTTACGTCGAGAGGTCTGAGAACCCATTGAAATCCAGGGATTTCTTTCATTAAAGCCTGGAACTAAAAGAAGTTTTAGACTTTGAACATTTTGAAACAAACAATAGCCAAGACAGGTAAGACGATGAGATGGTCAAGACTCAGTATTTCTACACATTTGAAAATGGTTCTCCAAGGGTTCTATAGTAAAAAATATGGTTCTATATAGAACTGTGGACACTCAAAGAACCCTTTGCATGATTTAAAGGGGAGTCTTTGCATCGTGAAAGCGTTCTTCAGATTGATGGAGTACATGCTGTAGATGGTTGTGTGAGCACCTTTTTGAAAAGGGTTCTATATAGCACCAAATAGAACCTCTTTACTAAAGAACCCTTGAAGACCCATACATTTTAAGTGTGTGGATCAAAGAGGGGAATTCTACTATCATTCAAAATTTAAATGGTTGAGATATAAACAGAGTCGCTCAGAGCGGTTTGGTGTGAAATGTTCTGTTCTAGAGAAACTTGGAGTCAGAGCTGTCCACAGTGGTGGTGATAGGAACCAGACGTCCACCTCTAAAAGCTCCTCACAGAAAGTTCCTACATGAAATGGTCAGTAATTCACGGCCTGATGACTGAGACGCTGGTTTGCGATAGCTTTGAGAAGAATTTGGACTAAATAGTAAATACCCACATTTTAAAAGCCGTTCATGGTGGAGGGATACATGCAGGGCGCTGTGAGGTTAAATAGTCCCCAAAGAAAACATGTTATGTAAGATTTTCCACTATTTTCACCATCATATAAAACTCAGACACATGAAGGTTCACTGGTGGTTTGGTGTCACTAAAATGAACCATTTAAAACCAAACCGCTCTGAATGACTCTGCGTGCATCTCAGTCACTGAATTATAAGATGAAATTGTATGAATTAGATTTTTTTTTTTTTTTAAATCAAACAAAGCTTGACCAGTTTGATCAATAAAATATTGATATCAAGAATCCACAGATTGATCATCCCTGCAAACCCCACTTCTGAAACACCTAATAAAGTCTCTTTTAAGGTTATATGAGAAAACTGCATTCAGCCATACTTTGTCTTAAAGAACAAGTCAGCATAGTGGAGGGAGACATGCAGGGCGCTGTGAGGCAAAATAGTCCCCAAAGAAAACTGACTATTCCAGATTTTCCACTATTTTCCATCATCAACATTCCATATAAAGCTCAGAAGACTCGTGTAGGTTCTCTGGTGGTTCTAGATGGTAAATAAAGTGTCTATATCTGTGTTGTAGTCATGGCGACGCCTGGTTCCCATCACCACCACTGTGAACAGCTCTGTTTACATCTTAAACACTTAATTATGCGCACATATTGAAACATCAATAACTTCCACCTTCAGTTGAAAAGTGTTCAAAAGAGGGTGCACGTCTGACTAATCGATCTCTCAACAGGTTATCGGTTATTGACGAGTCCTCGTTCCTGTCTCACTCGGACATCAGCTACGACCGAACTGATGATGATCTGGTAAATGCAGCGTGTGGGTTCATTATCAGACATCAGCATGTTTTCTGTTTCTGCGCAGACATGGGTAGAGTCAGCAGACACAGCACTCAAGTGTTGTTAATTAAAGGAATTAACGACTTAATGAATTAAGTAGAAGTAAATAGAGCTTTAGAAAACAAACCAAACACAGAAGCAGCTCAGAAACTACTTAAAGGGCCCGTATCCTACATTTTCCATGTTTATTTATGTGTGATTTTAAGCACCGGAATGCTCATAATTCTACATTTCCAACTTCTCTTTATCCCTTAGAATTAAACGGACTATTTTTGTTACTGTGCTGGTGTATGTAAATGAGCTTTGTTCTGATTGGCTGCCTTCTACCGTGCCCTGTTTAAAAAGCGTTCCCGCTGAAACACCCTTTATAATTTCAGTGTGACTGAGCAGGGCTAAAAGTGCTGTAGGCTGAAAAGGTGGATGTATGTAATTGTGCTCTTCTTGTGACATCACAAAAACAGTGATTTCAAAATAGGCTTAGTTTCCTCATTTGAGCCGCATGTGCCGGGCTGGGATTGGTGCATTCTGCAACTTGAGCAATGTTAATGTGCAGCATCAAACTGGGTAATGTTTATTGCACAATATGGGCCCTTTAAGTACGCTATACAGACAAAAGTATTGGGCCACCCTTCTAAGTATTGAGTTCAGGTGCTTCAGCTAAACTTTTTGCTGACTGGTGTATAAAATCAAGCACATAGCCTTGCAGTCTCAATAGACAAGCACTGGCAGTACAGGGTCGTACTGAAGAGCTCAGTGCCTTTAAACATGGCTCTGTCACAGGATGCATCTCTGCCGCACATCAGTGTGTGAAATTTCTGCTATGCTAGATCTGCCCTAGACAACTGTAAGTGCTATTATTGTGAAATAGAAGCGTCTAGGAGCAACAACAGCTCAGCCACGAAACGGTAGACCATGCAAACTTGTGCAAAGCTGTGGACTCTGGACCAGTGGAAACGTATACTGTGGACTGACGAATCACGGTTCTCTATCTGTCAGTCTGAGGACGAGTCTGGGTTTAGTGAATACCCAGAGAACGTTACCTGCCTGACTGCTCTGTGCCAGCTGTACAGTTTGGTGGAGGAGGGATAATGATATGGGGTTGTTTCTCAGGAATTGGCCTATTTCAGGAACCCTTAGTTACAGTGAATGGGAATCTTAACATTTCAGAACCAAGACATTTTGGACAATCGTACACTTCAAACTCTGTGGGAACAGTTCCGGGAAGAACCTTTTGTGTTCTAGCATGACTGAGCCCCAGTGCTCAAAGCAGCTCCATAAAGGCCTGACTGGGTGAGTTTGGTGTGGAAGAACTCGACTGGCCTTCTCAGAGCCCTGACCTCAACCCCATCACACACCTTTGGGATGAACTAGAACAGAGATTTTGAGCCAGACCCTCTCGTCAACATCAGTCTGACCTCACAGATGCTCTTCTGCATGAATGGGCAGAAATTCTCACAGACACTCTCCAAAATTTTGTAGGAAGCTTCCCAGAACAGGGGAAGCTGTTGGAGCTGCAAAGGGAAACCAACTGCATATTAATACCTATAGATTTAGAATGGTCGTAAAAGCTCCTGTAGGTGTCCCAAAACTTTTGTCCACATAGTGTAAATGTAACTGGCTACCAGCCAACTCTGCTTGTACTGTGTTGAAGATATTAAGTTGTCAAATCCTGTAAAATAAAGTTTTTCGTTTGTTTCATGGGCGGCGTGTCTGCAGGACTTGGACAGCACAGCAGTGGTGAAGCCTCTGAAGTCGAGAGCTCGTGAGAAAAGAGTAAGTGCCCACCGAGTCGTGCTGGGGGTCCTCCTGGCACGCAGCGCTCTGAGCTCCAGGCTGTTTCTGCTCTGATCAGAGTTGTTTCCTCCTCTTCTCTCTGAATGTTGCGAGTCATGAAGTGGTAGTGTGTGTGTGTGTGTGTGTGTGTGTGTGTGTGTGTGTGTGTGTGTGTGTGTGTGTGTTGCCTGCTGGCCTTGGTGGAGCCTGTTAAGAGAGAAGTGCTGTGGTGCTGTGTTTCAGCGCTCCTCCATGGGGCCCGGCGTTGGAGTTCAGATGCAGAAGCGTGGACGACTCGGCGGCCGCTCTGGGGACCTCCTCGCGGGACGGCAAATGGAAAAGGTGAAGAGGTTTATCGATCTGGATCTCCGCTTTCAGCTCTCAGCATTGCTCTCCCTGAACACTTACAAACAGCACATATCATGGAAAATTAAGATTCCCTTTCTGAAAAAAGAGATGAATTATGTAAATTGTGTCAAATCAAATGAATTATGAGAATGTTTGAAAACCGTACCACTCGACCCGGCCCATACAGTTCAGATAGGCCTGTTCAAAAAATTAGAAAACAGTGTTTAACAATATAAAACCAATTACAAAATTAGTTCATTGAATTAATTAATTAGCTAACTAATTAATTCTGTTTCCAGAATGATGAACAGAACTATAAAAGATTCTAAACTGTATGTAGAAGCTGTAGAACATCAAGAATTAAATTCTAATAAAATTAACGTTCAGGTTGGCGCTCTAGTAAAGGCGAGGCCCAGGTTGGCGCTCTAGTGAAGGCGACGCCCAGGGTGGCTCTCTAGTGAAGGCGACGCCCAGGGTGGCTCTCTAGTGAAGGCGAGGCCCAGGGTGGCTCTCTAGTGAAGGCGAGGCCCAGGGTGGCTCTCTAGTGAAGGCGACGCCCAGGGTGGCTCTCTAGTGAAGGCGAGGCCCAGGGTGGCGCTCTAGTGAAGGCGAGGCCCAGGGTGGCTCTCTAGTGAAGGCGAGGCCCAGGGTGGCTCTCTAGTGAAGGCGAGGCCCAGGGTGGCTCTCTAGTGAAGGCGAGGCCCAGGGTGGCGCTCTAGTGAAGGCGAGGCCCAGGGTGGCGCTCTAGTGAAGGCGAGGCCCAGGGTGGCGCTCTAGTGAAGGCGAGGCCCAGGGTGGCGCTCTAGTGAAGGCGAGGCCCAGGGTGGCGCTCTAGTGAAGGCGAGGCCCAGGGTGGCGCTCTAGTGAAGGCGAGGCCCAGGGTGGCGCTCTAGTGAAGGCGAGGCCCAGGGTGGCTCTCTAGTGAAGGCGAGGCCCAGGGTGGCGCTCTAGTGAAGGCGACGCCCAGGGTGGCGCTCTAGTGAAGGCGAGGCCCAGGGTGGCGCTCTAGTGAAGGCGAGGCCCAGGGTGGCTCTCTAGTGAAGGCGACGCCCAGGGTGGCTCTCTAGTGAAGGCGAGGCCCAGGGTGGCGCTCTAGTGAAGGCGAGGCCCAGGGTGGCTCTCTAGTGAAGGCGACGCCCAGGGTGGCTCTCTAGTGAAGGCGAGGCCCAGGGTGGCTCTCTAGTGAAGGCGAGGCCCAGGGTGGCGCTCTAGTGAAGGCGACGCCCAGGGTGGCTCTCTAGTGAAGGCGAGGCCCAGGGTGGCGCTCTAGTGAAGGCGAGCCCCAGGGTGGCTCTCTAGTGAAGGCGAGGCCCAGGGTGGCGCTCTAGTGAAGGCGAGGCCCAGGGTGGCGCTCTAGTGAAGGCGAGGCCCAGGGTGGCGCTCTAGTGAAGGCGAGGCCCAGGGTGGCGCTCTAGTGAAGGCGACGCCCAGGGTGGCGCTCTAGTGAAGGCGACGCCCAGGGTGGCGCTCTAGTGAAGGCGACGCCCAGGGTGGCGCTCTAGTGAAGGCGACGCCCAGGGTGGCGCTCTAGTGAAGGCGACGCCCAGGGTGGCGCTCTAGTGAAGGCGACGCCCAGGGTGGCGCTCTAGTGAAGGCGACGCCCAGGGTGGCTCTCTAGTAAAAGGCGAGGCCCAGGGTGGCTCTCTAGTGAAGGCGAGGCCCAGGGTGGCTCTCTAGTGAAGGCGAGGCCCAGGGTGGCGCTCTAGTGAAGGCGAGGCCCAGGGTGGCGCTCTAGTGAAGGCGAGGCCCAGGGTGGCGCTCTAGTGAAGGCGAGGCCCAGGGTGGCGCTCTAGTGAAGGCGAGGCCCAGGGTGGCGCTCTAGTGAAGGCGAGGCCCAGGGTGGCGCTCTAGTGAAGGCGAGGCCCAGGGTGGCGCTCTAGTGAAGGCGAGGCCCAGGGTGGCGCTCTAGTGAAGGCGACGCCCAGGGTGGCGCTCTAGTGAAGGCGACGCCCAGGGTGGCGCTCTAGTGAAGGCGACGCCCAGGGTGGCTCTCTAGTGAAGGCGACGCCCAGGGTGGCTCTCTAGTAAAAGGCGAGGCCCAGGGTGGCGCTCTAGTGAAGGCGAGGCCCAGGGTGGCGCTCTAGTGAAGGCGACGCCCAGGGTGGCTCTCTAGTAAAAGGCGAGGCCCAGGGTGGCTCTCTAGTGAAGGCGACGCCCAGGGTGGCGCTCTAGTGAAGGCGAGGCCCAGGGTGGCGCTCTAGTGAAGGCGAGGCCCAGGGTGGCGCTCTAGTGAAGGCGAGGCCCAGGGTGGCGCTCTAGTGAAGGCGAGGCCCAGGGTGGCGCTCTAGTGAAGGCGAGGCCCAGGGTGGCTCTCTAGTGAAGGCGAGGCCCAGGGTGGCGCTCTAGTGAAGGCGACGCCCAGGGTGGCGCTCTAGTGAAGGCGAGGCCCAGGGTGGCGCTCTAGTGAAGGCGAGGCCCAGGGTGGCTCTCTAGTGAAGGCGACGCCCAGGGTGGCTCTCTAGTGAAGGCGAGGCCCAGGGTGGCGCTCTAGTGAAGGCGAGGCCCAGGGTGGCTCTCTAGTGAAGGCGACGCCCAGGGTGGCTCTCTAGTGAAGGCGAGGCCCAGGGTGGCGCTCTAGTGAAGGCGAGGCCCAGGGTGGCGCTCTAGTGAAGGCGAGGCCCAGGGTGGCGCTCTAGTGAAGGCGAGGCCCAGGGTGGCGCTCTAGTGAAGGCGAGGCCCAGGGTGGCTCTCTAGTGAAGGCGAGGCCCAGGGTGGCGCTCTAGTGAAGGCGAGGCCCAGGGTGGCGCTCTAGTGAAGGCGAGGCCCAGGGTGGCGCTCTAGTGAAGGCGAGGCCCAGGGTGGCTCTCTAGTGAAGGCGAGGCCCAGGGTGGCGCTCTAGTGAAGGCGAGGCCCAGGGTGGCGCTCTAGTGAAGGCGACGCCCAGGGTGGCGCTCTAGTGAAGGCGACGCCCAGGGTGGCGCTCTAGTAAACGTACGTTGATGATGTTCCAATCAGATTATAATCCAGGAGTGAACGGAGAATGTAGTATGTAGACTTTTTCCAAGATATTTTAGCTGTTACAAAAATAGAAAAGCCATAGGTGTCGGAGCTGATTTCCGTGGCTCGGGTAGCGCCTGGGTTTACAGGGGAATTCCACCAAAATTTTATTCATTTATGATAATTCAAAATGAAAAAATTCTACCTTCATTCAAAATTTCTGTACAGTTAAATGGTTGAGATGTAAACAGAGCCGTTCAGAGCCGTTTGGTGTGAAACGCTCTGTTGTAAACTTTGTAAAAGTCAGAGCGGTTCACAGTGGTGGTGATAGGAACCAGACGTCCCTCTAAAAGCTCCTCACAGAAAGTTCCTACATGAACTGGTTCTGAATTCACTGCCTGATGACTGAGACGCTGTTTTATGAGAGTTTAGAGATGATTTTGGACTAAAACCTATATTTTTTTAAATCCACTGGTGTTGGAGGGATACATGCAGCCAAAATCATCCTCAAAGAAAACTGATTATTCCAGATTTTCCACTGTTTTCCATCATCGACATTCCATATAAACTCAGAAGACTAGTGTAGGTTCTCTGGTGGTTCTGGATGGTAAATAAAATGTCTATATCTGTGTTGTAGTCATGGCGACGCCTGGTTCCCATCACAACCACTGTAAAGACACCTGAACCACTTCACCACTAAATGTTCTATAATAAAACCACATTCAAATGTTTGTGTCAACAAGCTTGTCTTGGTAAATATGTTAGGACGTTCATTAGTGAGCTTTTACCCCTTGTGTTTAGGAGAAGTCCACTGAATTTTCAAACTTTCTGTTTGGTTTTGTGGTCGAGCTGTAAACAAAATAATTCAGAGGGCTTTAATCTCAAATGGTTCCCTGTAGAGAAACTTGCCGACTCGGATTTCTTTAGAAATTTTTTTAATGTGCCTTTGAAGCAGGTCAGTTCAGGGAAGTTAGCGCTGAGAAATTTCCTGTTTTCCTGAGTTACGGACCTGTTTCAAAGCTACGTTGAAAGCAAAGTATAGAAGTCATAGGGAAGCTGGTCTACAGAGAACCCCCCCACATTAAAGCTCTCTGAATAACTTGGTTTACATCTCAGCCTCTAAACTAAACGGAAATTCTGAAAGATCGGTGGACTTCCCCTTTCACATGAAAAGGTTTTCCTGTAGAGAATCAGCACCAACAGACCAAATTGGTCGTAATTGGTACTTTTACCACCAGTAAAATCCTTAAAGCCTAGCTGGGGAGCGTTTTTCACCCATTAGACAGAATTTAGTCCCGGGCATGGCGGTTATGGCTTCCCTAGGCTGAATAAAATGCTTCCTGCTGGCTTATTCCTACAAGGCAGCGTTTGGAATCGGAGCAGTGGGAATAGTAGGGCACGGTTAGCAAAACATTAGGGGTGTCTAGTGGAACATAAAATTCCTCAGTCGACTTTCCTTCACATTTTTCAGCCCCTCGTGTAAAATCCGGCCGCCTGTAGCTTGATGCCATTTTCCGTCAGAGCTCTCGTTCATCAGTCTCGCGGCCTGCGGCTCCTTCTCGTCCTTTTCCTGCCCGCCTCTCTGCTCGGGTGGAACCGGCAGCGGTCTGCGTCTCTTTCTCTCTTCCTTTAATGCGGCACAGTGTCCCCCTCTCTAGCCCCCGCAGATCACTCGGAGACAAGAGGCAATTCAGCACTTTGAGGAAGTCCATTTGTCCTCATATGTGGGAGATGAGCACAGTCGCTGGCGCTGTTCCCTCTGATTTACACTGCAGACCAAAGTGTTGAAGGAAGCTGTGATTTTACAGATAGAGAGGAATTCCACTCAAACATCCTCCATAATTCAGTGTTTCAGATGTAAACAGAGAGATTCAGTGGGTTTGGTGTGAACTGGTTCAGACGTCTTTACAGTGGTGCTGATGGGAACCAGGCGTCACCATGACTACAACACAGATATAGACACTTTATTTACCATCCAGAACCACCAGAGAACCCACACGAGTCTTCTGAGTTTATATGGAATGTTGATGATGGAAAATAGTGGAAAATCTGGGAAAAAAAATGTTTTGTTGGGAAACATTTTGCCTCACGATGCTATTACTAACAATAATTATTGTAAAGGCACTAGAGAGCATATTCAAAAGTTTTTAGTGTAGTAAGTTTCTGTGAGGGGGCTTTGGTTTCTGTGAGGGGGACGTGTGGTTCCTATCACCACCACTATGAACAATTCTGACTCGGTAAGCTTCTCTAGAAGCTCAGAGCGTTTCACACCAAACCATCCTGCACGACTCTTAACCACTTAATTATGCATACGTTTTGAAAATTCTGCTAAATATCATTTGGACGAGACAGAAGACAATTGGAACAATGTTTTGTGGATGGATGAGACCAAAATAGATTTTGGTTTAAATAAGAAGCTTTATGGTTGGAGAAAGGAAAACACTGCATTCCAGCATTAAATCCTTATCCCATCTGTGAAACATGGTGGTGGTAGTATCATGGTTTAGGCCTGTTTTGATGCATCTGGGCCAAGACTGTTTGCCACCATTGATGAAACAAGGAAATCTGAGTTATACCAGCAAATTCTAAAGGTAAACGTCAGGACGTCTGTCCAAGAGCCGAGACTCAAGAGAATGTGGGTCATGCAGCAATGGCCAAGTCAAAGTTCTGACCTTAAACCTATAGAAACCAGTTCATGGGAGGAAACCCACCAAAATAAGAGCTGAAGCTGTTTTGTACAGAGGGGCTAAAACTCCTCAAACCAGATACTGAAAGCAGAGGTTCACACTTCACCACTCCCAGATATCAAATACCGGATCATTTTCCTCAGTATAATAAATGACCAAGTCTTTTTTTTGTGTGTGTCATTTGTTTCATTTGGTTCTCTTAATCTACAACTAGGACTTAATGTAGAAAATTATGAAGGTTTCACAAAATTTCAAGCACCACTCTTTGGAGTTTGTGTGGTTTTATATATCAAAACATTTTTACATGACCTTTTCTGACCTCTGTTCGTTACTGTGCCTTTAAGAATAATTATGATTAAGAGACCCTTATTAGTCCCACAACGGGGAAATTTCACCTCCGCATTTAACCCATCCGTGCAGTGAAACACCACATACACACTAGGGGGCAGTGAGCACACTTGCCCTGAGCGGTGGGCAGCCCTATCCGCAGCGCCCGGGGAGCCGTTGGGGGTTAGGTGTCTTGCTCAAGGGCACCTCAGTCATGTGTTGTCGGCTCTGGGGATCAAACTGGCGAGCTTCCGGTCACGAGGCTGGTCCCCTGACCTCCAGCCCACGACTGCCCCCAATTTATATATGCAACTGAACTATTTCTGATTTGGTTGCCCTAGGTCATGCCTTTTTTTCCCTTTCTTCAAAAAGCAGTTTGTGCTGAAACATTCCTTATAACTTCAGTGTGAGTGGGCGGGGCTAAACTGCTGTAGGCTGAATAAGCAGAGGTTTGTATTAGAGTTTTAGATACTGGGTGGGAAAAATGCATAAATTATAATGAGCCATAACTTTCGCACAGGCCACATGTAGTTTTTTTTTCATCAGTATGTTCAAATAAACAGCAATTGTGCATTAAAATGTGCAGAAGCGTGTTCTCTGCAGAGCATGCATAACTTTTATTGATTGATTGATTGATTTGATTGATTGATTGATTGATTGATTTATTTATTTATTTATTTAGGAAACCGAGTCGACAGTTGTCACAGCATCCGTCACTACGCCGGACAATGGCGGTCAGATCCACATGGTGATCGACATTACTCAGGAGACTCCAGAGCAGCCGGCCAGGAGCAGAGCCGATCTCCTGCCGTCCATCAGCGGTAAATCACAGTCCCACCCGGATCTGTCGGCGCGGGCGGCGCAGTGCTCCGAGACGGTGTGCGTCACAGAGCAGACGTCAGTGTGGGCTCCCTGCGATGTGACCGAGGCTGAGATTGTCGCAGAGATAGAAATGAGCACTCCAGAGTCCAGAATCGCTCCAGATCTCACTCCTATTGTGGGAACGCTACAGCACGTGTTCCTGCCCAAAACTGTAAGAGCTCCTCTGCTTACTGACCTTTTCCTCAGCAGGCAACATCTGGGGACACATCAGCCGTGTCCCAATTCAAGGGCTGCATCCTTCAAAGGACGCAGCCTGTGAAGGCCGCGTAGACCCGTGAAGGCTGAACCGAAGTGAGGTGGTCTGGTCTTTGCCGGATTTCCTGTTTGTGTCACAGCACCGCCGTTCCCACCCTCACTGCTGCATCCCTAAACGCCACTCCTGTGGTTGGATAGTGTAGTGGGTAACACCTCTGCCTTCTATGCTGTAGACTGAGGTTCAATCCCCACCTGGGTAAACACCCTACACTATACCAATAAATCCTTGGGCAAGACTCCTAACACCACCTCAGCCTTCCTGTGTAAACTGATCAAATTGTAAGTCGCTCTGGATAAGAGCGTCAGCCAAATGCTGTAAATGTCCTGTCAGGTTCTTTAAAAATGGAACCACAAACTTTGATTTTAGTTTTGTGTTGTTTCATTTATTAGAGCCGGAGGTGCATCTCGCTGTCAAAGCGAAATGAAACGGACCACGTTGGCTTTTTTAACCTCTGTATCGTTTGCTGTTTAAACCCAATACTTATTTGAAGTGACTCCTCACCTGCCGTTTGCTCCTCTGCTACGCCTCTGTTCTCGAATCCTCACCAGCCGGCACGCAGTGAACCTCGGGATATGTTGGCTGGCCACGGAAAAGAAGGGCACATTTCTCGGCCGCATATGAAGGAGCCTTCGAAAATGGAACTGCGTAGTCATGCCACTGTGACGCAATCAGCCTTCAAACGCAGCCTCTGAAGGATGCAGCCGCTGAATTGGGACACAGCCATCATTTTCCTTCAGCCCCAGAGATCATGTTTAGTCCTAATGGTTTCCTAAGGTCCTTTTTCAGCTGGGTTCATCTTGTGGACACACTAGATACATCTACAAAATTTTCTGTGCTCAATAAACGGATGATGTATTTAGCTCCTCTCCCCCACCAATATCGAGGCTGGCTTGCCCGTCTGCAGTCAGACTCTGTCCACGTATCTCCTGCTTTGTGTCTCCAGCCTTAGTGAGTCAGGTACTCTGTCAGTCTGTTAGTCGGTCAGACTGTTAGTCACCCTGTTGGTCAGTTATTCGGTCTGTCACTCAGTCACTCAGTTAGGGTTAGATATGGGAAATGTCAGATTTCTTCGGTAAGTTCAGCTTCTGGGTTTGACCCTCGTGTTCACTGAGATCCTCGCCTTGAGGGCTGATCTAATAAACTTGCCTTGAGCTAATACAGTCACTGAACAGCCCTTAAGATGATGTCAGGAATTCCTCACACTTTTAGAAATGAAGGTTCTGTTCAGGTACATTTCTTGTTCATCAAGGTCCAAACAGTGTAGATGTTCCCTCAGAGGTTCCACAGTGGTTCTAAGGTCTGATTGTGAAGCTTAAATCAGTTCCTCCAGGTGAAAAGTTGGTATTTGTTCCTTTTCATAACCGAATGTTTTAAAACTATATTTTTTTTAAATATAATATAAGAACAGTTGTGTTCTCTGACTAAAGGTTAAGATTAAGTGACCCTTATTAGTCTCACAACAGGGAAATTTCACCTTCTGCATTTAACCCATCCGTGAAGTGAAACACCACATACACACTAGTGAGCACACACATTAGGGGCAGTGAGGACACTTGCTCGGAGCGGTGGGCAGTCCGGGGAGCAGTTGGGGGTTAGGTGTCTTGCTCAAGGACACCCCAGTTATGGACCATCAGCCAAGGGGATTGAACCGGCTGGTTCCTTAACCTCCAGCCCGCAACTGCCCCCTATTGGAGATACCCTGTATTTTTATGTTTGCGTGTTCGTTCATGTTCCACCAGGTCATCCGCCCGGAGACGTGCGTTCCCTGCGGGAAGAGAATCCGTTTTGGGAAGGTGGCGGTGAAATGCCGTGACTGCCGTGTGGTGGCCCATCCCGAGTGTAAACACATGTGTCTGGAGAGGTGTTCCCCCAACGCGCACGGCAGCGCTCATCCCAGTGAGGTACCAACACCTATACATGCTGTATCATATACTAGACCAAAAGTATCCAGACAGCCCCTCTAATGAGTGAATGGGTCATTTTAAACTTTGACTTTCTAACCACCTCCACGCTCCTGAAATTGCTTTACCTGATTTTTCACTATTATCCTCTTTCATTTTAGTTCTCATTTATTTATTTGTTTAGTTGTTGTTGTTGTGATTTTGTTTTATTATTATTTCAGCCTTTTTAATTAATTTGTTTCCTTTTTTTGGTCTTATACTACTTTTGTTTTAATTATCTTCTTTTTATTTTCTTTTTTCTTATTCAACAGCTTCTCATTTGAAGTTTCCATTCCACCTTAAATGGTGCTGCAGTTACACTGAAGTGCCTTAAACATAGAACGGATTATTATGAAAGTTGAATACCTTAAATTCCTCAGCTTAACCTCAATAAGTGCATTAATTAACCTCAATAAAAGTAAATGCCTCAATGTGCCTCAATACACGCATTAATGTACCTCAGTAAATGCCTCAATGTGCCTCAATACAAGCATTAATGTACCTCAGTAAATGCCTCAGTGTGCCTCAATACACGCATTAATGTACCTCAGTAAATGCCTCAATGTGCCTCAATACACGCATTAATGTACCTCAGTAAATGCCTCAATGTGCCTCAATACAAGCATTAATGTACCTCAGTAAATGCCTCAATGTGCCTCAACACAAGCATTAATGTACCTCAGTAAATGCCTCAATGTGCCTCAATACACGATTAATGTACCTCAGTAAATGCCTCAATGTGCCTCAATACATGCATTAATGTACCTCAGTAAATGCCTCAATGTGCCTCAACACACGCATTAATGTACCTCAGTAAATGCCTCAATGTGCCTCAATACACGCATTAATGTACCTCAGTAAATGCCTCAATGTGCCTCAATACACGCATTAATGTACCTCAGTAAATGCCTCAATGTGCCTCAATACAAGCATTAATGTACCTCAGTAAATGCCTCAATGTGCCTCAATACAAGCATTAATGTACCTCAGTAAATGCCTCAATGTGCCTCAAACACGCATTAATGTACCTCAGTAAATGCCTCAATGTGCCTCAATACACGCATTAATGTACCTCAGTAAATGCCTCAATGTGCCTCAATACACGCATTAATGTACCTCAGTAAATGCCTCAATGTGCCTCAATACACGCATTAATGTACCTCAGTAAATGCCTCAATGTGCCTCAATACACCATTAATGTACCTCAGTAAATGCCTCAATGTGCCTCAATAAACGCATTAATGTACCTCAGTAAATGCCTCAATGTGCCTCAACACACGCATTAATGTACCTCAGTAAATGCCTCAATGTGCCTCAATACACGCATTAATGTACCTCAGTAAATGCCTCAATGTGCCTCAATACACGCATTAATGTACCTCAGTAAATGCCTCAATGTGCCTCAATACACGCATTAATGTACCTCAGTAAATGCCTCAATGTGCCTCAATACACGCATTAATGTACCTCAGTAAATGCCTCAATGTGCCTCAATACAAGCATTAATGTACCTCAGTAAATGCCTCAATGTGCCTCAATACAAGCATTAATGTACCTCAGTAAATGCCTCAATGTGCCTCAATACACGATTAATGTACCTCAGTAAATGCCTCAATGTGCCTCAATACACGCATTAATGTACCTCAGTAAATGCCTCAATGTGCCTCAATACACGCATTAATGTACCTCAGTAAATGCCTCAATGTGCCTCAATACACGCATTAATGTACCTCAGTAAATGCCTCAATGTGCCTCAATACACGCATTAATGTACCTCAGTAAATGCCTCAATGTGCCTCAAACACGCATTAATGTACCTCAGTAAATGCCTCAATGTGCCTCAATACACGCATTAATGTACCTCAGTAAATGCCTCAATGTGCCTCAATACAAGCATTAATGTACCTCAGTAAATGCCTCAATGTGCCTCAACACGCATTAATGTACCTCAGTAAATGCCTCAATGTGCCTCAATACACGCATTAATGTACCTCAGTAAATGCCTCAATGTGCCTCAATACACGCATTAATGTACCTCAGTAAATGCCTCAATGTGCCTCAATACAAGCATTAATGTACCTCAGTAAATGCCTCAATGTGCCTCAATACACGATTAATGTACCTCAGTAAATGCCTCAATGTGCCTCAACACACGCATTAATGTACCTCAGTAAATGCCTCAATGTGCCTCAATAAATGCTCCTTAATCAACAAGCTTCCTCTTGAATGTGTTTAATGAGCAGCTAACGAGCAGCAGAGCAGAGCAGCTGTTGATCGCGTCTCACTGGCTGACCTAACGCCGCGTCCCAAACCACACACTTCTGTACCTACTACACTAATGAGTGCGGTTCTAATGTTCTCTCTATTTTTACCCACTGTTTAGTGAGCTAGCGTGCAGTTTGGGACGGCGCACTGGTGACACAGCGGGAAATCTCAGCCTTTCCGCTTTCAGCTTTCGTTTGTTTTCATTACAGCAACAAATCAAATAAAATCAAGGCCGTACGCTCCAATATAGCAGAAAATCCACTTTACAAATGAGTTTTACTGCTTTCGCTGGATCAGTTATGGCTTTACAAACTCTCTCAACGTTGCTGAATGAACTTGATGTTGCCGACCAACACGGCGCTGTGGATGGTAGCGATGTCATCGGAGTACCATCTGTAGGAGCCCTTGTGGGGTAATAAAGGCGATGCTGACTATTACTGCCTTTTTGTTTGCTTGTTTGTTTTTAGGAGACACTGGAAAGCTTTACTCCGTCCACAAGGCCCAGAGTTCCAGCCCTGATCGTTGAGTGTGTTAAGGAGATCGAGAGAAGAGGTCTGGTCGAGGTGATGTGCTCCTTGTTCTCGTCGGAGTAACTCCTGCGTTTCTGAGCAGTGTTGAGGGACAGGCGAACGTTTCCTCCCCACTTTCTGTTGAAAACAGACGTGTATAGTTATAGGAACATGTGTGGTAGCGTTCACTCTCTGCTCACACATACCAGGAGGCTCCTCCCCCTCCCCTCCACAATAAGAGACCTTAGCACAATAACCCAGTGGAGAAACGCTGGAAGACAAATAAGCCAAAATTAACATGATATATAAACTTCATATATATATATATATATATATATATATATATATATATATATATATATATATATATATATATATATATGCATGCATCTGTCATACCATCAGGGTATGATGGTTTTTGTAATGTGTTTTGTCTTTTTGATGGGTTGACATCACAGCATTTGCATTTGATGGGTTTTCTAGTGGGACCTAAATATGGTTTCTATTGGAAACCATTAAGCCAGTTCCCATTAGAATTAATGAGACTGCTAGTTAACCGTAGACCATCCAGTGAGTTTAGAGTCAGCCACTGGTCTCCTGTTTAAACCATTAGGATCCTTTACACACTGAAACCTGATGGAAATGTAGCTAAGAAGGTTTAATCTTAATTGTTTCTAATGGTCCTTATTCAGCAGCTAGTCATTGGTTTAGTGTGATGTGGTGTTGAGCTTTGTGTTCAAACATCTGCTCTGGTTCTTCCCCACTTTGCGAGACCTGTCGCTCCGCCGTCTTGACTGTGGTTTTGTGTGCCGATGCTGCAGAAGGGTCTGTACCGCGTGCCGGGCGGAGAGCGGGCGGTGAAGGAGCTCCGAGAGCGCTACATTAGCGGTAAAGGGTCCCTGATGCTCCACAAGGTGGACGAGGTCCACGTCGTCTGCGGCCTTCTCAAAGACTTCCTGAGGAAACTCAAAGAGCCTCTCGTCACCTTCAAACTCCACAGAACCTTCATGGACGCTGCTGGTAATGTTCTCAACTTAGTTTGATGACTAACGTCTTTGTTCTTAGTTCAGCAGAAAATGCACATAGTGCACAATATTCTTCAAGTGACTTCTTAAGAATTGTCTTATTTTGGTGGTGAATCGGGCCAGTCGTGGGCTGGAGGTCAGGGAACCAGCCTTGTGACCAGAAGGTCACCGGTTTGATCCCCTAAGCCAACAGTACATGACTGAGGTGCCCTTGAACAAGACACTTAACCCCCAACTGCTCCCCGGGCGTGGATTGGGCTGCCCACCGCTCCGGGCAAGTGTGCTCACTGCCCCCTAGTGAGTGTGTGTGTGTGTGTGTGTGTGTGTGTGTATTCACTAGTGTGTATGTGGTGTTTCACTTCACAGATGGGTTAAATGCGGAGGTGGAATTTCCTAATAAGGGTCACTTAATCAATTTTCATTTCTTAACTATTTTCCTTAGAATAATTGAATATCTAAGAATAAGTGGTATTCATGGTAATATTATATTCTTTAATATTTTCTTAACATTATAAGAGCCTCCCACTGTCTCAGGCTGTAAGAGTCGACGAGGTGAGCATCTAAACTCATCTCGGACGCCTCCCCTCCTGCCCGTCCTCGTCCTTTGTCCTCTAGTTCTTATGTGATATCTTTTAAACACTTGGTTTGATGTTTTTTTCCTTTATTTTGCTTCTCTGAGTGCATGAAACTAAATAATGGGAATGACAAAACCTTTTTTTAATGTTCAGTTCCTTCCTCCTAATTATAGCTCCTTAACGAGCAGCTCGCTGCTACATCTGTGTGTATGTATACACTCACCGGCCCTTTTGCCTTCAGAACTGCTTTAATTCTTCGTGCCACACTTTCAACAAGGTGTTGGAAACGTTCCTCAGAGATTCTTGTTGGTTATTTGAGTTCCTGCTGCCTTTCTATCATCTGGAACCAGTCTGCCCGTTCTCCTCTGACCTCTCACATCAACAAGGCATTTTCATCCACACAACTGACCGCTCACTGGATATTTCCTCTTTTTCGGACCGTTCTCTGTAAACCCTAGAGATGGTTGTGCGTGAAAATCCCAGCAGATCAGCAGTTTCTGAAATACTCAGACCAGCCCGTCTGGCACCAACAACCACGCCACGTTCAAAGTCCCTTAAATCCCCTTTCTTCCCCGTTCTGATGCTCGGTCTGCACTTCAGCAAGTCGTCTTGACCACCTCTACATGCCTAAATGCAGTGAGCTGCAGCCGTGTGATTGGCTGATATAACTATTTGTGTTAATGAGCAATTGAACAGGTGTACCTAATAAAGTGGCCAGTGAGTGTGCGTATGTATGTATATAATATATATATATTACATATCTGGCTTGCTCACCTGGTGGTTTCACATTCATGTTAAAACTTTCTTTTCTGGAATTCTGTGAAGCTGCTTTGTGTTGTAAAAAGCATTACAAATAAATTCGACTTGATTTGATGTCGTATGTAAACACTATAATATTAAACTAACACTAGATATTAAAGATTTCAGCCCTCCAGTCTCTACAGTCCATAGATTAAAACTAAGCTGCTATTTTGAATTTGCTGTTTTTATAATTAAAAAAAAAAAACAAACAATGCATTTAAAAATATACCCACCTATTCCACCTCCAGCAGTTCGGCCCCGCCCACTCACACTGACGTTATAAGGAGTGTTTCAGCCCGGACTTCTTTTTGAACGAGGTGTAATATAGGGCAACCAATAAGAACAGATCTCATTTGCATGGATCAGTTTTGAAGGCACAGTAACAAGAACGGCCTGTTTAATCGGCATAAAGGCATAAAGAGAGGTTGGAAAATGGCTATTATAACATAAAACCACATAACCACATGAAACCCAACAGTTCTTTAGGCATTAGGACGGTTTATGCATGCAGTTAGTGCATTTGCACTTGCCGTAGGGGGAGAATTGTGCAAAATTATCCTCATGAGCATCCAGCACTTGGCATTCCTCTGCTGCAGGCACGATTCCATACATTTTGTATGGGTATTTGCTCCCATCCAGCTCTGAAGGCCAAACCAGACCAAACCCTGATGACTCGACTCTGAGAACGGTTCTGGACGTGTGGTTTGTGCTGGCTTGGTTGTACCGAGCCCTTTTGCACTCTTGAATGAGGCTAAATGGTGAAATTATGGGTTCAGAGTCTCCCTCTTGGATTGTGGGCTGGGATGGATGTCAGGGAGAGCTAAACTGTTGAGCCTCTTTTGGACGCTAATGTTTTTTTAAGCATGTAAATCAGTCACCCCTGCTTACCCCGCTGTCTTTATGAGCTTTGAGGCAGAAAACTGCTTTATCCCCACAAAGTCAGGGCACGTGGAGATGGAGGTGATGGATTCCTCTCTCAGCGTCTGTTTTATTGTTCTGCCTCGTACGGGAGCCGGAGCGTTTTAAAACCCGAACACGGAGCTTATGTAAGGGGGTTAAATCCGTTTCCACGGCTGCCTGAGACTCACGGCTTTCTCTCACTTACAGAACTGGCGGATGATGACAACAGCTCGGCGACGATGTTTCAGGCTGTCGGAGAGCTGCCCCAGGCCAACCGGGAGACGCTGGCCTTCCTCATGCTGCACCTACAGAGGTCTTACTGTTACTGTTACGCCAGCTACTACAGCTGCTGGCTGAAGGCCCATTTGAGACCTTCTGCCTGTAATGCTTTCCCCCCCAATGCCCCCGTGCATTTAATGTGGCCTCATGTAGAGAATACAGTCACTCATTATTATACTGACCACTCACTCTTGGACTGGGCAAAACTGCCGTAGGCCGAGTGGGTGGGGCTAAACTGCCATAGACTGAGTGGGTGGGGCTAAACTGCCGTAGGCTAAGTGGATGGGGCTATGTACACTGAATGAGGGGACTCACTTTTCTTTCTCTCTCTCTCTCTCTGTGTCTCTCTGTCTGTCCGTCTCTCTCTCTCTCTCTCTCTCTCTCTCTCTCTCTCTCTCTCTCTCTCTCTCTCTCTCTCTCTCTCTCTCTCTCAGGGTTATGCGCAGTCCTCAGTGTCAGATGGATCAGAATAATTTGGCCCGTGTCTTTGGACCCACTATTATCGGACACGGCCTGCCAGAGCCGTCACCGCTGACCATCATGAGAGACACGAACACACAGCCCAAAGTTAGTGACCCAGTAACTCATCTCCCAGTTAAATCGGTCACTGTCCTGGACTCCGGGGGTCTTAGTGAGTGCTGATTGGAGCTTAACATTTAACTCCCACAGTTAATTTACATGTTCTGCAAAGTTTAGTCCACAGTTTCTGTTTATTTACTGACTTGAACATTTTGCAAAATGTTCAAAACACAAATGATAAAATGTGCCATAACTTTTGCACACCTTGTGTATATTTTTCCTGATATGTTAAATTCAGCAAACAGTGACTGTGCATTAACATGTGCAGTTGAGTTCTTTATAGAGGAGGTGTTCAACATGGACCTTGACTAGGGGTGCCAAAACTTTTGCATACAACTGTATGTATAAAAACAAATTATTATTATTATTATTATTATTATTATTATTATTATTATTATTATAATGTGTATTTGGAGGGAGTTATGTTTCATGTTTGCCGATGTTCTACTCTTGCCTGATTGGCTGAAGGCAATACAGCAGCAGCGCTCATTTGCATAAAGTTGAAACTTTTCAGCGGCACGGTGAGGCAACCCATCATGCACTGTGCGATGCTGCAGGTGGACGCATTGTGTAAACGTTTCTGGCACGACAGATTAGGAGCGAACTAAAATCAGCCAATAGAAAAAGAGGCCACACATAAGCCTGAGGTCCCCGTGACCAATGCCAAGCATGGGCTAGAGGGGTCTAAAGCCCCCCAGCACTGGGCTGTGTAGCAGTGGGACTGTGTTCTCTGGAGTGACGGAGCTCCATCCAGTACCTTTCGGATGAGTTGGAGTGGCCCAGAACTGACAACATCAGTACCTGACCTCACTAATGCTCAATCAAATCCTCACAGCAATGTTCTGACATCTAGTGTAAAGCCTTCCCAGAGGAGTAGAGGCTGTTACTGCAGTACAAACTCACTATTCATGCCCTTCATTTCAGAGGAAACGCTGGTGTCTACAAACTTGTGGAGATATTGTGTATCTCCCCTGGTGCAGGTGGTCTCCCGGCTGCTCTCCTTCCCTGCAGATTACTGGCAAAGCTTCCTGACTGTGGAGAGTGACCAGGTGATTTCATCTGTGGTGGACGCCAACATCGGCAGCGCTGCTGCGAACTCAGACCGAGGTAAGTTTGGATTTACTTCACTCGTGTGTTGTTTAGGCCGAACATACGGCCTCATTTTCCCAGGCTGCAGTGGCGCATGGGTATTATTAAACACATCGCTTTATGAAACGTGGGTCAGGTGTGGGTCAGGTGTGGGTCAGGTGTGGGTCAGGTGTGGGTCAGGTGTGGGTCAGGTGTTTCCTGTGAACACTACAGATTTCAGCTGTTACACCTGCATGTGAGGAGAGTCTTAAACATCTGTGTTCATAGCCAAGCAGCTTAAACCGTTAGTTCAGCAGTAAACCGGACATTCTGCGTATGCTTCATTTTTAACACAGCAGCAACTGAACATTGTGTCAATAGCAGCAGCAGAATAAACGGCATGCTCATCAATCCATCCGTTCCTCCGTTCGTCCATCCATTCATCAATCAATCCAGACACTCATGTATCCAAATATGCATCCATCCAAATATCCCTCCCATCAATCCATGCATTCATCCATCCATGCATCCATCCAAATATGCATCCATCCAAATATCCCTCCATCCACCCATCCATCAATCCAGACTTTCGTGTATCCAAATACATTCATCCAAATATCCCTCCCATCAATCCATGCATGCAGTCATCAATCCAAACCCTGCATACAGTTCATAGAACATAGAACCATATACAGTCTACAGCACATTCTTAAGAACCCTTTAATCATGCAAAGGAGCGGCATGAGTGTTTATGGTTCTATATAGCACCATTTTCTTTACTAAAGGACCCTTGAAGAACCACTTTTGTTTTATTGACTTCGGTCTAAACACATCGCCTAAATAGCTGTTTAACGGTCCACCTGTGTGCTTTAACTCGGCTCTGCTGGGTCTCGGCACCGACTGCTTGATGTAAAGAACCTGGTTGATTTAGTTGTTTGATGAAGGATTTGTTGGTTGTGTCCTTCAGACCGGATGTTCAAACCCGTGACCTCTCCTGAACTCAGTAAATACACCCGCACGCCGGGCAGCGCCTCCATCAAGGGCAAGATCAAAAACCTGGGCAGCGCCTTCAACAACCCGTAAGTCACCCTCACTAACGCTGCACGTTCGGCTGGGTTCGTCCTCAGCGGGAACACGTGTGATGCTCATGAAAACGCTGCTCCTTTGCAGAGGCAAACCCAGAACTGAGCTGGGAAAGAAGAAGTTCTTCACCTCGCCAAAGTGACGGATGGAGAGCCTGCATGTACAGTACGTGTCTGAGAGAATCTGTACAAATGCACTAGAAAACACACTTCTACATGCAGTGCTGTGATGTTTCAGGCCTCAGATCATGACTCACAAGCACATTTCTGTGGATTTACATGCAAAACATCACAAGAGACTCGAGGCATCACTGCAGCCGCTGTAGCCCTGAAAGGGCAGTTCCAGTGTCCGCCTGTATTCTCTGCATAATTCAGTGTTTGAGAGCGGTTTGGGGTGAAATGGTTCAGACCAGGGGTCACCATGACTACAACACAGATATAGACACTTTATTTACCATCCAGAACCACCAGAGAACCTACACAAGTCTTCTGAGCTTATATGGAATGTAGATGATGGCATGAAGTTTCCTGCATGTCTCCCATCACCAGGAATAGACTTAAGACTTCTCTAAACTCTCATAAAACAGCATCTCAGTCATCAGGCAGTGAATCCAGAACCAGTTCATGTAGGAACTTTCTGTGAGGAGCTTTTAGAGGGACGTCTGGTTCCTATCACCACCACTGTGAACAGATCTGACTTGGTAAGTTTCTCTGGAGCAGAGCGTTTCACACCAAACCGCTCTGAACGGCTCTGTTTACTTCATAACCGTTTATTTATGCACATATATTCCCTTTAAAGCACATATGCTTTTGTCCTAAGCTGTTGGTCTGATTTGTGTCTTTGTGTCTAAAGGATTAGGGATGGGTTTCATGTGTTGACACTGGTGTGAGACAAACCTCACCTTTGGGCTCATCTGCTTTCCAAGTTGGAGGTCCTTCAAGCAAAAGGTCTTTATGTGAAGAAAATCCCAGGTTTGACTGCCAGCTCTGAAAATCGATTACACTAAATATACATGGACATTTAAAAAAAAAAAAAAAAGCTGTTACCATTACACAGAATGAGGGCACTTGGGAAGCACTTTGTTAAAAAAAATGAATAAACTTCATCCACTGATGTGTGTCTGTCCAGGTTTTATAGGATAAACCACACTGGCAGAAACCTTTTATCAAATCATTACATTTAAAATCTGTAAAAAGCTTCCCAGAAGAGTGGAAGCTGTTGTAGCTGCAAAGGAGGACCAACTGCATATTAAAGCCTATAGATTTAGAATGGGAGTCGTAAAAGCTCCTGTAGGTGTGATGTGTCCCAATACTTTCCCAATAGTGTAGCTAAGCTGGTGTCGTGGATTTCAAACGATCAAATTAGACTTTTTTGATTTGGGCAGGATGAACAAGGCCTAAGAGATACGCTGACTGTTTTGTAGTGATGCTGCCACCTAACAGGACATGCGTAGGTATCTACAGAAACAAACAATAACAGCCCCAATTAGCCAGCCTTTATTGAGTTGTCTTTCATGTGTCTGTAATAATGAAGATGCTGCTCAAAAAGCCGCCGCCTATGAATATAAACGTGACAGCAGTTCCATTAAACAGCAACGGGACATGATTTATTCAGCAGCCGCCCGGAGACTTGATCTACAGCGTTTCGGTTCCCTTTACAGAACAGGCAGTGGAGAGAAATGCCAAACGATGCAGCTCGGTTGAAGTTTATCTCCCACCTATTTGTACAAATTCACATTGTGTACATTTCTACAAAGACCACTACAGACGCGGCTGCTCAGAAGCTCATTATCGCTTTCAGTGAGAAGCTGCGACAGTAAATGTCATGTTCTAAACTTTTCAGCTGCAGAGAGACGAGAGTTTGTGGCTCTGGACGTGTTAATATTGCACACTTACAAAGACAACTCTGAGTGCAGAATGACCCCAACTGGCCTTCCCAAAGTACTACTAAGGCTGAAGAATCTGAAGAACATTAACAGCTCCCTGCTTGGCTTTTGCATAAAATGCTAAGATATGGCTGAAATGACTACAGTAAAATCTATAAATGCGACTTTTTACAGAATAATTTGGTTTTTGAAGCTCCTGTTGAGGTCTTTGTGCGGAAGGACGATGGAGTTGAGGATGATGACTTCAGACGGGATTGTCACGTTGCAGCCTGCGATTAACACAGACAACAGCTCGATCAGTGACTGATAACTGCTGCTCATATGTTCAGAATCACTTCTCATAACCTGTACAGTGCAGAATTTAATACTAAACCACAGAGCAAAATGAATTATTACACCTTGGATTCAATATTTCAACTACTTTCAATAGCGCTGACGTCGGAGGAAAAAACCCACGTTATTTTTAATGTAAGTCAATGGAACCAGATGGTTTTACAAGCGATGTTGGTCCTTTTGGTTGGATCCCTTCATCGTGAAATTTACATACAGCGTAAAGGGTAACGGGTGTTTTCAAATTATGCCTAAAACTGAAAAACAGCAAAAATGGAGACAAGCTTTTGTTCCGACAGCAGCGATATTATTATAATAATATACAATATAATAATCATTTTTATTTCATGTAGCACTCCACGCCAGTGGCGGCTCAAAGTGAAAAATATACTAAATTATCATTTAGGATGATGACGGTTTTAGAATTTCTTCTTTACTACTAATTTATTACGGGGTAATTCAGAATACGACTTATTAGAACAAAGCTTTCTCAGTCATTATGGAAGCAGCTACAGCTCCATCAGTTTGGGAACATCTGAAATTATTGTTGTTATTATTTATTTGTTTGTTTGTTTTTTCCACGGGCCGTATTACAGAAAATAAGTCTGGGATCATATCTTAGCTGCTTTGTTGTCATGGCAACTTCAGTAAAGGCTGAATTTAGTGCTTTTTTTTTTTATTTCTGCAGTTTTATGCAGCTCAGTTCACTATAACCAGCATAATGAGGCTACATTTATCTACACTGCTTTGACTTGTGAGGTTTTTATTTTAACAGCGACATTTAAGAACTCAGACGCTGCCGACTCAGACTCCACCGTCCCTCTGAATACCTTCCTGTGTTAATGTTGGTGATGAAATCTTACAGTGATGGTGGTGAATAACGAGGAGGCCGAGCTGAACGTGCGTCTGTTCGGCCAAAGCGTTTGGGAAATGGAGACCGAAACTGTGAATCGGCGACGCTCTAATAAACAGCAGGGGGCGCTGTCACAACATTCTTTCAGTTTATCGTGCTTTTGTTTTATTTGACCTTTTTTAACATTAGCTGTCTGGAGAATTAACTTGGTGTTTGCGTTTCAGCTCTGCGTGTATGATCAGTTGCTAGGTAACAGACGCGACAGTTGATTGTCGACTTCGGTTGAGTAGGTTAAGATTTCCTAACTTGAGAAGAAAAGATGCTGAAGACAAGATAAGATTCCTAAATTAAGGAAGTTTCTGTAATACGGCCCCGGGTTCCTAGCTTACTACTTACGTACTACTATTGTTTGAAATATGTGAATTTTCGATGAATTGGCATATTAGAAAAGACTGAACCTCTTGGTTCCAAACTTTCTGAACTGAAGCGCGAGGGTAAAGTATATTTTCATGGTCTGTATGGATGACTGTGTGAAGCCGTACCCAGAATGGTGATGGATGGAGTGAGTTTTCCGTCTCTAAAGAGGGTTTCGCTGTCAATTTTGGAGTACGGGTCATTGGGGTTGGGGTCACTCGGGGTGCCCTCCACTCTCGCCCATTTACCAATAGTGCTCTCCCAGCCCACGATGCTGTTTAACACACAGCTGTGATCCTGCAACACACACACACACACACACACACACACACACACACACAGTCAGTGTATCTGCACACTGTGTCCTCTAGAGGTCAGCATTGCTCTACAGCGTTAATGTACAGGACAAAAAGAGGCAGAGTGACCTGTAACTACTGAGGTTGGAGAAGAAGTCTAAATATAACATCCTTTCATTCTACAATCTAATATCACTGCTGAGGAACTACATACACTAATTAACTAACTAATGAAATAAAAACAAACCAACAAAGAAACCAACTAACGAACAATCTAACCAATAAACATATAACTAACTGTAACTAACAAACTACATACAAACAAGGCACCACAAAGGCTTCTCTCAGCAATGCAATAGAAGAACCACTTTTGGTTCCCTAAAAAAAGAAGAGAGATCCTTTTTTATGTAGAAATTCTACATCAATTTGATGGGCTCTTCCCATCAGCTTTACGCTACATAGAGGTTCTATAAAGTTCTTCACACTCATATCTCATATCTACAGTACCTCTTCAGAAACATCCAAATTAATGAAGAAAATAAAAAGACTAAACCTACTAAAATAACTAAAACTGACAAACAAGCTCACAACTAACTTAAAACAAGGAAACTAAATCTCCAAAATCATGACTTTACAGGAGAAGGAAATACTTTTACTTTTAATGTAAGTCAATGGAACCAGACGTCTTTCCAAGTCATTTTGGGCCGTTCATGTTGGTCCATACATCACACACAATGTAAAGGATGTCGGGTATTTTCAGGTGATGTCATAAACAGAAAAATGACTAAAATGCATACACAAGATTTTATTCAGACAACAGCAAGATATTATTTATATATATATATATATATATATATATATATATATATATATATATATATATATATATATATATATATATATATATATATATATATATACACACACACACACACACACATACACACATACACACATACACACACACACACACACACAGAAAAGTCTGGTTCCCTTGATTTGCACTGAAAGTAGTGTGTGTTTTATCCGTCACCATTATGGAGATGCAAGGTTTTGGTCTGAAAGCAGGGAAATATTAGTGACTATGCCAGCTTAAGAATAAAGTCCAAGTCCACTCATACGATCCCCCTGTTCAGGTGTTTGGGTCGAGAGTGTCAGTATATGAGCTTTTAACACAGAAAAAGAAACCTGTGAAATATTTTACAAACGATTTATGTTTCAAACGGGTCGGTGTCCCCAAACTTCTGACAGGCAGCGTTTATGGGAAGTACGTGACGGAGCGAGCAGAGGACGGACCTGTAACGTGGCTCCATGGAGGATGATGGACTCTCTCACTCGAACTCCAGCTCCAATCGTCACTCCGGTTCCTATCGACACATTCGGACCCAACTGTACGATTAAAAGGACCGAGGATAAAAACAGAGGCATGGCTGGAAGTGATTAAAACGCCCATATCTGATATTCCTCAATCTATATTATGATTATCCTAAATGTTCCATCTTAATCCATTAGAATTCAATACAGTACTTTTGTCTCTAAGACTGATATAAATCAATGTAAACGATCTCTGTTCTGACTGGCTGCCCACTCAAAAAGCAGCCGGGGCTGAAACGTTCCTTATAATGTTGCAGGACCTGGACGCTGATATTCGGTTTTCATGACATCAGTTTGGGACGTTTAGGAACCAACATATGTTACTACACCAAACTCTCATTTCAAAAAAGCAAAGAAATCCTGGTTTGTCTGTAATTTAGGCCCTTTAACTGTGAGGCGCTGGACACAGGCTTAAAAAAAAAAAAAAAAACACGGTTCTTCAACGGTTCTATAGTAAAGAAAACGGTTCTATAATGAACCAAGGACACGCAAAGAACCCTTTGCATGAGCGAAGGGTTCTTTAGATTGATTGAGAACATGCTGTAGACAGTTCTATATAGAACCTCTATGGAAAATGGTTCAATATAGCACCTGATAGTGTTTCAATGACAAGCTTGTAGCAACAGAGGAACCCTTTTTGGTGCTATATAGAACCACACACAATCTAAAGAACCATTTCACCATGGAAAGAATCCTTTAATCGTGCAAGGGTTTTATACAGAACCATTTTCTTACCTACAGAACCCTTGAGGAATCATCTTTTCTACGTGTGTGGTTTGTAGGACATGCAGGGCTTTTGAAGCTGCCAAAGAACATGGCTAAGGTGAAGGCGCCCTCCCGTGGAAAGAAGCTGTAACTGCATGAGACACTTGCGCTGGAGTCCATCCAGCTGTCTTAGAAAATCTTTCTGTTTCACGAAGCGCTTCACTCGTCCTTTCTGAGCTCAGTGATTTCACTCACCACAGCAGTGGGGTCAATGTTGGCCGTCGGATGGATGTAAACGTTTCCTGGAAGCAGACAAGGTGGGTTTAGAGGAGTGTCGGCAGAACAGGTTCAAACCAAGCCCCCCAAACCCCAGCAGAAACAATTACCACATATTTTAGGCCCTCCGTCCTTATTCGCGGCCAGTCGTTCGGGATGGGTCTTATGGTACTGGTTGAGATACAGTCGACTGGCATAGATGGCAGAGCTGCAAAAAGAAGAAACATCACTGACAGTATATTACTCTACACTGTAATGCCTATTTGGCTCCACATCATACGTGTTTGTGACTTTAACTGAAACCATACTGGGCAAAGCATTTTATTATATGTTTATTTAAGCCTATTTTATTAACATCTGGCAGGCATGAGACCGCCGAGGCGCATTGCACTTGACTGCATTTTATCGTAAACGGTACCTTAACGAATTTTTAACGGTTTTCTGCTCATTTGAAACGCTGAATTTAACATATGGGTGAAAACAAAAGCCGTAACTTTTGCACAGGCCACATTTTATCTTTTATTTTTCCCCCCATATTCAGCAAACAGTGCATTAAAACATGCAGAGGTGCATTTTCTGATGTGGATGTGTGAGGGTGTGTTAATTTATCTGACCGGGCAGATAAATGGCATGCAAGTGGTCTGTGCCCCGCGCTCACCCGGCGGACTTGATCTGGCTCCAGAATCGGTCCGTTTTGTAGACGTAGAGCTTGCCCTGGCCTGCCAGCGCGGTGAAGATGTCCTGCTCCAGACGGATGGCCTCGGCTCGCTGCCAGCCGTTAGACTGCTCGTCTCTGCAGACACAACACTCGGCATTACAGGCGCGCTCCTGCAGGACTCCGGCGGAGAGAAGTGACTCTTACTGAGCGAGTGAAACTCCAGTAGAACAATACAGTATTATTGCACCACCCGCGACCCCACAATGCAGCGGAGACGTTTAGACCGAGGCTTTGGTCAGGCTCAAGGTTGCTCCCTTCCTCTAAGCCTTTACAGACAATATGACAACACTGTGATAAACAAAAAGCATGAAGGGTCTGGGTTCGATTACCCGGCCGGACGATCAGCTGTTCTCCCCATGGCTGTGTGGGTTTCCTCCCACAGTCCAAAGACACGCAGTCAGGTGAACTGGAGAGGCTGAATTGCCCCGGTGTCAGTGTGAATGTGTATGTCTGTCTGTCTGCCCTGTGGTTGACTGGCAGCCTGTTCTCGTTTCCTGCCTTCTGCCCAATGAGTGCTGGGATGTAGGGTACAGTTCGTAAGGCTGACAGCTACATAAGCCTGACATGACAACTGACATAACCCTACAGAAATGTTTGTATATGCCTATTCCGATAAGCATAATTTGCCACGTTGGTTACATCGAGATTATATATATATATATATACACACATACACATACATACACACACACACACACAAACTGGGTTCCAAAAAAGTTGTGACACTAAACAAATTGTGAATAAAAACTGAATGCAATGATGTGGAGACGGCAAACGTCAATATTTTATTCAGAATAAAACACAAATCACAGATCAAAAGTTTAAACTGAGAGAATGTATCAATTTAAGGGAAAAATATGTTGTTTCAAAATTTCATGGCGTCAACAAATCCCAAAAAAGTTGGCACAAGGCCATTTTCACCACTGTGTGGCATCCCCCCTTCTTCTTACAACACTCAACAGACGTCTGGGGACAGAGGAGACCAGTCTCTCAAGTTTAGAAATAGGAATGCTCTCCCATTCAAGTCTAATACAGGCCTCTAACTGTTCAGTCGTCTTGGGCCTTCTGTGGCGCACCTTCCTCTTTACGATGCGCCAAATGTTCTCTATAGGTGAAAGATCTGGACTGCAGTCTGGCTGTTTCAGTACCCGGATCCTTCTCCTACGTAGCCGTGATGCTGTGATTGCTGCAGAATGTGGTCTGGCATTATCTTGTTGAAAAATGCAGGGTCTTCCCTGAAAGCGATGACGTCTAGATGGGAGCATATGTTGTTCTAGAACCTGAACATAGTTCTCTGCATTAATGGTGCCTTTCCAGACATGCAAGCTGCCCATGCCACAAGCACTCATGCAGCCCCAAACCATCAGTGATGCAGGATTCTGAACGGAGCGTCGGTAACAACTTGGGTTATCCTTGTCCTCTCTGGTCCGGATGACATGGCGTCCCAGTGTTCCATAAAGAACTTCACATCGTGACTCATCTGACCACAGAACAGTCGTCCAGCTTGCCACACTACATTTTAAATGACCCCTGGCCCAGTGCAAACGTCTGAGCTTGTGGAGCTCAGAAATGGCTTCCTCTTTGCCCTGTAGAGTTTCAGCTGGCAGTGGCGGATGGCACGGTGGGTTGTGTTCACTGACGATGCTTTCTGGAAGTATTCCTGAGCCCAATCTGTCATTTCCTTGACAGTGGCATTCCTGTTTGAGGTGCAGTGACGTTTAAGGGCCCGGAGATCACGAGCATCCAGTAGAGTTTTACGGCCTTGACCCTTACGCACAGCGATTGTTCCAGATCCTCTGAATCTTTTGATGATGTTATGCACGGTTGATGATGATAATTTAAAAGTCTTTGCTATTTTACGCTGGGTAACACCGTTCTGGTATTGCTGCACATCTTTCTGCGCAACAATGGTGGAATTGGTGATCCTCTTACCATCTTGGCTTCTGAGAGACACCGACACTCTGAGAAGCTCTTTTTATACCCAATCATTTTGTCAATTGAGCTAATTAGTGTTAATTGGTCTTCCAGCTGTTCGTGATATGCTCTATTTCCTTTTTCCAGCCACTTATTGCTACTTGTCCCAACTTTTTTGGGATTTGTTGACACTGTGAAATTTTGATTCAACATATTTTTCCTTTAAAATGTTACATTTACGCAGATCAAACTTTTGATCTTTCATCTATGTTCTATTACGAATAAAATATTGACATTTGCCATCATTGCATTCAGTTTTTATTCACAATTTGTTTAGTGTCCCAACTTTTTTGGAATCCGGTTTGTGTATATATATATATATATATATATATATATATATATATATATATATATATATATATATATATATATATATATAAATAACAATACAATACAGTATGTTTTTCTGAAAGTCAGTCAATACCAGTAGAGCACTGACCAACTGTACTTTTTATTATAAGCAGATAAAAATTAATCCTGTTTAACTGGATTTAGTCCAAAATACAGAATAAAAATCAATGTATTCCCAGTTTTTTTACAGTATTTTTAACATGTAGCAGCTGGTTGTTTTTTTTCTGTTCCAACTGATCAGATGCCTGAAAAAATAAATATCGTGACATATTGTGTATCGAGAAAATTCCCTGAAGTATTGCAGTGTTTAATTATATCGCCCACATCTACATTATACATGTAAAAATGCAGAATAAGGGCCCTTTAACCCCTTAATTGGACAGGGTGGGCTTTGCATTGAAATCTGTAACTGCTGAATAATAAGCTTATCATAGCCACGGAAAAGTGGAATAAAAGATCAGGCTGTGTGGAAAAGTATGATTCCGTGACCAATGCAGTTGGACAGTTCAGGCTCCTGGGCAGAAGTGGGTGGCGTAACCCAAACCCATACTGACTTTACTGTTAATTAATGTTAATGAGGTGTGTTTGAGGCCATTTCTCTCCTTGGTGAATCTTTTTTAGTTCAAAATAAAACAACAATCCTCAAAAGTCACAAGTGTTAATAACTGTAAAGCCAAAAACGAAGCTAAACACAAAAAAGGATTTAGTCATTTAACGACGATACAGCATTGAGAATGTAAGTACAGTACTGGGCAAGCCAGAGACCACCCTCCAATAATTTACTCTCAAGTCAAAAGAGTCATTAAGTACAAGTTATTCATTTGTCAGAAGATATTTCTGAGGAGATTACATAGAAGATGATCCACTTGCATAAAGAAGGAGAAAGTCAAATGTAGATCTGATTGAAAGCTCCAGAGAAAATGTGGCTCCTAACAACCACCTGGAAGAGCTGGTCGACTCCAATCTCTGAGAGAGAGGAGAAGATCAAGCTGCTTCAGATCTGAAAACATCCACAGGTGTTTCTGTCCATCCTTCTACTGTGAGAAGACCACTCAGCGCTGTGGGTCTGAAAGGACGTGGAGCTGATCAAGAAGAACCTCACTGAGAAAAGGAGACGGACACATCAAAGAAAGAAGCTGGACGACGGACTGACCGCCCCAGAGTCCAGGCCTCACCACTGAATGGGTTTGATCATCAACCAGCTTCTCAGACTGAGCTTTGGAGGCACGTCTGCAGGTTCTTTGAGGAGCTGAAAGTGAGGCTCCTGAGAAGAACGGAAGCTGGAATTAAGGTGAAGAGGGACTGAGAGTAGATTTAGCTGTCAAGGTTCTGTTTGTTGATCTACTGTTGAAAAATGAACTTGAAAAACTTGTACTTAATGGCTGTTTTGAGGCCAAAAGAAGTGCAAAATGTTCTGTAGCCACACAAAAACATTAAAACATCCCTGTTATTCCACACATTCTGACTGCAGCCCAGACAGAAGCTGAACACACCCAGCTAAACTCTACTCAGCACCACCTACGGTTATTACTACATTCCACAAGCCTCTCTCTAAACCTACGCCACTAGCAGGACCACACCACAACTTACCCTTCATACGGGTATCTGATGATGGAGAACAACAGAAAAAAACAGGAGGATGGAAGAAAGGAAGAAGAGTGAAGGTAAACAACAAATGAGGAAACCCAAATGAAGGAAATGGAAAAGGTGCAGCTGAACCCCGAGAGATCTGCCCCCACTCACAGCATCAGGTCCTGCTGGTTCTTCTGAAAAACGGCGCCGATGTGCTGGAAGATGTCCGGGGTGAACAGATAGATTCCACAGTTTATGATGTCGCTCACGAACGTGCTGGGTTTCTCCACGTAATGCAGCACCTGAAGAGAAAAATATGATTTTTACTTTTTGTTTTTTGGGTGAAAGATTTTTCTGTACTTAACCAAACACTGCAAAGAAAACCGTGGACAGTAAAAACATTTCCAAGTAAACCTGAACTGTGTGTGTGTGTGTGTGTGTGTGTGTGTGTGTGTGTGTGTGTGTGTGTGTGTGTGTGTGTGTGTGTGTGTGTGAACAGTACTGTGTGAAAGTCTTAGGCACCCAAAACACATTTTCAAAATCTATTTATTTGTGTAGTTATGTGTGTTAGTAATGATTATACATACACACACACACACACACACACATGCACACCCACATACATACATACTGCTCAAAAAATAAAGGGAACACTTAAACAACACAATATAACTCCAAGTAAATGAAACTTCTGTGAAATCAAACTGTCCACTTAGGAAGCAACACTGACAATCAGTTTCACAGCTGTTGTGTAAATGGAACAGACAACAGGTGGAAATTACTGGCGATTAGCAAGACACACTCAATAAAGGAGTGGTTCTGCAGGTGGGACCACAGACCACTTCTCAGTACCTTTCTGCTTTCTGGCTGATGTTTTGGTCACTTTTGAATGTTGGTGGTTCTTTCACACTCGTGGTAGCAGGAGACGGACTCTACAACCCACACAAGTGGCTCAGGTAGTGCAGCTCATCCAGGATGGCACATCAATGCGAGCTATGGCAAGAAGGTTTGCTCTGCATTTGCCAGAGAACACCAGGATTGGCAAATTGGCCGCTGGCGCCCTGTGATCTTCACAGATGAAAGCAGGTTCACACTGAGCACATGTGACAGACGTGACAGAGTCTGGAGACGCCGTGGAGAGCGATCTGCTGCCTGCAACATCCTTCAGCATGACTGGTTTGGCAGTGGGTCAGTAACGGTGTGGGGTGGCATTTCTTTGGAGGGCCGCTCAGCCCTCCATGTGCTCGCCAGAGGTAGCCTGACTGCCATTAGGTACCGAGATGAGATCCTCAGACCCCTTGTGAGACCATATGCTGGTGCGGTTGGCCCTGGGTTCCTCCTAATGCAGGACAATGCTAGACCTCATGTGGCTGGAGTGTGTCAGCAGTTCCTGCAAGATGAAGGCATTGAAGCTATGGACTGGCCCACCCGTTCCCCAGACCTGAATCCGATTGAGCACATCTGGGACATCATGTCTCGCTCCATCCACCAACGCCACGTTGCACCACAGACTGTACAGGAGTTGGCGGATGCTTTAGTCCAGGTCTGGGAGGAGAACCCTCAGGAGACCATCCGCCACCTCATCAGGAGCTGCCCAGGCGTTGTAGGGAGGTCATACAGGCTCGTGGAGGCCACACACAACACTGAGCCTCATTTTGACTTGTTTTAAGGACATTACATCAAAGTTGGATCAGCCTGTCGTGTGTTTTTCCACTTTAATTTTGTGTGTGTCTCCAAATCCAGGCCTCCATTGGTTAATAAGTTTGATTCCCATTGATGATGTTTGTGTGATTTTGTTGTCAGCACATTCAACTTTGTACAAAACAAAGTCTTCAATGAGAATATTTCACTCATTCAGATCTAGGATGAGTTATTGGAGTGTTCCCTTTATTTTTTTGAGCAGTGTGTGTGTGTATATATATATATATATATATATATATATATATATATATATATATATATATATATATATATATCTTCACACATTCCAATACTCAGCACCCCTCCTGCTCCAGTCTGGCCTTCACAGTGGCCCAGGTGAGAAATGAGCTCAGGAAGATCAAGGCAAGGAAGGCTACAGGGCCGGAGGGCATCAGTGCCAGGCTCCTCAAGTCCTGCGCAGATCAGCTGTGCGGGATAGTTGGAGCACATTTTCAACACAAGCCTGAAGCTGAGGAGAGTACCACAACTGTGGAAAACATCTTGTGTGGTGCCATTGCCGAAAACACAGCACCCAAAGGACCTCAGCAGCTACAGGCCGGTCCTAGAGGCTGGTCCTTAGACAACTCCGCCCTATGGTGAGCTCATCTATGGACCTACTTCAGTTTGCCTACCAACCTGGCATCGGGCTGGATGATGCCATCATCTACCTGCTGCATGGAGCTCTTTCTCACCTGGAGAAGCCTGGGTGCACTGTGAGAATCATGTTCTTTGATTTCTCCAGTGCTTTCAACACCATACAGCCTGGGCTCCTGAAGGACAAGCTGGAACAGGCAGGGGTGGGCCATCACCTAACACACTGGATCCTGGACTACCTCACCAACCGTCCACAGTATGTGAGGACAAGGGACTGTGTGTCCGACATGGTGGTCTGTAACACAGGGGCCCCACAGGGGAAGGTGTTAGCACCGTTCCTCTTCACCCTGTACACTGCAGACTTCATGTACAACTCACCAAACTGCCACCTACAGAAGTTCTCTGATGACTCGGAGAGAACAGAGAACTGATTCAGGACTTTGTGGACTGGTGTCTGTGGAATCACCTGCAGATCAATGCAGGGAAGACCAAAGAACTGGTGGTGGATTTCCGCAGGCGCACACATCCCCCTCCAGCAGTGAACATCCAGGGAACGGACACTGAAAGACTGGACTCTTATAAGTACCTGGGTGTGCACCTTAACTGTAAACTGGACTGGTCAGACAACACTGGTCAGTGACCGGCTCCTCCACCCCAAGCGTGTGAAGGAGCGCTATCGCAGGTCCTTCAGTGACCGGCTCCTCCACCCCAAGCGTGTGAAGGAGCGCTATCGCAGGTCCTTCAGTGACCGGCTCCTCCACCCCAAGCGTGTGAAGGAGCACTATCGCAGGTCCTTCAGTGACCGGCTCCTCCACCCCAAGCGTGTGAAGGAGCGCTATAGCAGGTCCTTCAGTGACCGGCTCCTCCACCCCAAGCGTGTGAAGGAGCGCTATAGCAGGTCCTTCAGTGACCGGCTCCTCCACCCCAAGCGTGTGAAGGAGCGCTATCGCAGGTCCTTCAGTGACCGGCTCCTCCACCCCAAGCGTGTGAAGGAGCGCTATCGCAGGTCCTTCAGTGACCGGCTCCTCCACCCCAAGCGTGTGAAGGAGCGCTATCGCAGGTCCTTCAGTGACCGGCTCCTCCACCCCAAGCGTGTGAAGGAGCGCTATAGCAGGTCCTTCAGTGACCGGCTCCTCCACCCCAAGCGTGTGAAGGAGCGCTATAGCAGGTCCTTCAGTGACCGGCTCCTCCACCCCAAGCGTGTGAAGGAGCACTATAGCAGGTCCTTCAGTGACCGGCTCCTCCACCCCAAGCGTGTGAAGGAGCGCTATCGCAGGTCCTTCAGTGACCGGCTCCTCCACCCCAAGCGTGTGAAGGAGCGCTATCGCAGGTCCTTCAGTGACCGGCTCCTCCACCCCAAGCGTGTGAAGGAGCGCTATCGCAGGTCCTTCAGTGACCGGCTCCTCCACCCCAAGCGTGTGAAGGAGCGCTATCGCAGGTCCTTCAGTGACCGGCTCCTCCACCCCAAGCGTGTGAAGGAGCGCTATAGCAGGTCCTTCAGTGACCGGCTCCTCCACCCCAAGCGTGTGAAGGAGCACTATAGCAGGTCCTTCAGTGACCGGCTCCTCCACCCCAAGCGTGTGAAGGAGCGCTATCGCAGGTCCTTCAGTGACCGGCTCCTCCACCCCAAGCGTGTGAAGGAGCGCTATAGCAGGTCCTTCAGTGACCGGCTCCTCCACCCCAAGCGTGTGAAGGAGCGCTATAGCAGGTCCTTCAGTGACCGGCTCCTCCACCCCAAGCGTGTGAAGGAGCGCTATAGCAGGTCCTTCAGTGACCGGCTCCTCCACCCCAAGCGTGTGAAGGAGCGCTATAGCAGGTCCTTCAGTGACCGGCTCCTCCACCCCAAGCGTGTGAAGGAGCGCTATCGCAGGTCCTTCAGTGACCGGCTCCTCCACCCCAAGCGTGTGAAGGAGCGCTATAGCAGGTCCTTCAGTGACCGGCTCCTCCACCCCAAGCGTGTGAAGGAGCGCTATAGCAGGTCCTTCAGTGACCGGCTCCTCCACCCCAAGCGTGTGAAGGAGCGCTATCGCAGGTCCTTCAGTGACCGGCTCCTCCACCCCAAGCGTGTGAAGGAGCGCTATAGCAGGTCCTTCCTTCCTGCTGCTGTGAGACTGTTCAACCAGCACTGCTCCCAGGAGACCACACACACACACACACACACACACACGCACACACACACACACAAACAAAATACACACATACACACACACAAAATACACACATACACACACAATATACACACGCATACAACACACACAATATACATTCAGAATGTAAACATTTTCATTGTGCAATATGTTCAATACAAAGTGCAGTACAGATCTTATGCAACTCTTATTTTATCATTATTCTTATTTTGTTGTAAATAGTCAAGATTTAACTTTCATTTTTATTATTTATACTGTTTCCTGTTTTTACTGAGTGCCTTACTTCTGTTACTCTGCTGCTGCTGTAATACTGTGAATTTCCCAGCTGTGGGACTAATAAAGGATCATCTTATCTTATCTTATCTTATCTTATCTTAAATACTGATTTTCTGGATGTTGGTGTGTTTGTTGACCCATCTCCAAGCCGCTCCTCGACGAAGTCCAGTATTATATGTAGTTATAAAGCAGCTCCTGGTTTGACCAATCAGTGCTCAGTAAATTGAGCTCATGATGTAATTGATGATATTAACGAGTCTCTGTGGCGGCTGTGAAGGTGTCCAGGAAAAATATGGACCCGAGAAATTCTTGTTACTTTTTATTGTTTTTCTGTTTATCTGAATTATAAATGCGACTTTATTCTAATGTATATTGTGATAAACTCCCTGCTGAGGTCAACTGGTTAAAAATTTGATTAGATGCCTAAAACTCTCACCCAGTCCTGTATATTATATATAGACATGCGCACGCACACAAACAAGCCCCGAAAGCTCTTACCTCACTCGTTTGCTCATTCTCAACAATGCAGCCGTAGTTTAACGACTGCTTTCTGTTGGCCTGCAAATGTAAAGGCATCACTGTTAGGGAATCTCCTTCAGTATCAGGTGGCAGTTTAAAGCTGACAGAAGCTGAAGATGTGATGTAATGTTATGCTGCTAGAATGAAATGTAATAGTTTAGTTATGTAATGTAATGTTGCTCTAATGCAATGTCAGAGCAGTCGTGGGCTGGAGGTCAGGGAACTGGCCCTGTGACCGGAATGTCACCGGTTTGATCCCCAGGGCCAACAGTCCATGACTGAGGTGTCCTTGAGCAAGACACCTAACCCCCAACTGCTCCCCGGGCGCCGTGGATAGGGCTGCCCACCGCTCCGGGCAAGTGTGCTCACTGCCCCCTAGTGTGTGTGTTCACTAGTGTGTATGTGGTGTTTCACTGCACGGATGGGTTAAATGCGGAGGTGGAATTTCCCCGTTTGTTTACTTTAAAAAAGTATCATTTAACGCAACTATAAATTAATGTAATACTATGCAATATAATGTATAGGAATGTAATCTAATGTAATTTATTGCAGCTGTAATGTAATAGTTGTGTAGCGTATTATAATAGAATGCAATACAGCTATAAAGTAATAGTTCTATAATGTTCTGTAACATAATGTAATGCAATGCAGGTATAATGTAATGTTCTATAATGTATTGTAATGTAATGCTGCTGTAAAGTAATGCAGCTGGAAATCAATGTAAATGTTCTGTAATATATTGTAATGTAAAGCAGCTAAAAGGATTGCTCTGTAATATAACGTGACGTGATATAGAGCTTCTATAATGTAATTTAATGCAGCCATACAGTAAAGTAATGTAATGTAAGGGAAATCTGCTGTAATGTAATGTAAATCTCCTAACCGCAGTGCCGAGGATGATGAAGCTGTGCGCGTCCCCGTGCTCCTTCTGGAAGTTCAGCATGTCCATCAGGGGAAACTCTGAGCACACGTCTGCGTTCATGACAACAAAGGCCTCCGGGGAGCCCGACAGGATCTGATCTCTGAAGTGGTAAATGCCTCCTCCTGTGCCCAGAGCGGCGTACTCCTGCAGGTACCTGCTCTCACATCAGGGGTCACACAGCAGACGCAGGTGAGAAAAGCTTCTCTAACGCAGCGACTCACAAAGCCAGTCACGGTGACCTGGCGAGATAAACTACACGCTCATCTGTTTTCTATAGGGGTGAAAATGCTTTCACTGAAGTGATTCAGAAGTACAGATTTTTCAAGTGCTCCAAAAAAAAAAGATCTACTGGTGCGCTCACCTAACTGATACTTTGAAGTCTTGCTGTGCGGACAGTAAGAAGCGGTTGAGCTCTTCGTTTGGCTGGTAAAACCCAACCAGCAGGATCTCCTTCATGTTTGGGACCTGTGGAGGATTTTCAGCACATTATTTACGTCGCTCAATATTACTGGCTTCCTTTCTTGTGTTATGTAATAAATACATAAAGTATTTACAGTGCAGTACACAAGGACTGAACACCCCCTCACTCACACACTCACTCACTCCACTGTGTACGTGTACTTAAGATGGAATGACAATTAAAGCCTCTTGACTCTTGACTCGACATTCCTGCCTGCCTGACTCGTCTTAAGCGTGTGGTCTCGTGTAGAAAGTCTCGTTTTGTTTATTGCTCTGAGGCCCTGGAGGAAGATAATTTCACTCTAATTTATCACACTCACGAACGAGTGAGAGAGCACGTACCTGAGCACAGGCCTCTATGTGGTGCTGCAGCATTGGGACTCCTGCAACCGGAAACAGAGGCTTGGGCACCTCGAAAGACAGCGGACGGAATCGCGTGCCTAAAAAAACAACAACAACATGAGTCCAGCGACCAGAAATGATTGGAGCAGGACACTGGAGCAATAGTGACCAGGCATGATCCCCTAATCACTACTCCATAATCACTATTCCCTACATTGGAGCAATAGTGACCAGGCATGATCCCCTAATCACTACTCCATAATCACTATTCCCTACATTGGAGCAATAATGACCAGGCATGATCCCCTAATCACTACTCCATAATCACTATTCCCTACATTGGAGCAATAATGACCAGGCATGATCCCCTAATCACTACTCCATAATCACTATTCCCTACATTGGAGCAATAGTGACCAGGCATGATCCCCTAATCACTACTCCATAATCACTATTCCCTACATTGGAGCAATAATGACCAGGCTTGATCCCCTAATCACTACTCCATAATCACTATTCCCTACATTGGAGCAATAGTGACCAGGCATGATCCCCTAATCACTACTCCATAATCACTATTCCCTACATTGGAGCAATAGTGACCAGGCATGATCCCCTAATCACTACTCCATAATCACTATTCCCTACATTGGAGCAATAATGACCAGGCATGATCCCCTAATCACTACTCCATAATCACTATTCCCTACATTGGAGCAATAATGACCAGGCTTGATCCCCTAATCACTACTCCATAATCACTATTCCCTACATTGGAGCAATAGTGACCAGGCATGATCCCCTAATCACTACTCCATAATCACTATTCCCTACATTGGAGCAATAGTGACCAGGCATGATCCCCTAATCACTACTCCATAATCACTATTCCTAAATCACTACTCCCTAAACACTATTTCCTCCTAACATTAGTGCAGCGACCAGAAATAATCCCCTTATCACTATTCCCTAAACACTATTCCCTACATTGGAGCAATAGTGACAAGAAATGATCCCTTAATCATATTCCCTAATCACTACTCCCTAAACACTACTCCCTAAACACTACTCCCTAACCACTAGTCCTTAAACGCCAGTCCCTAAACACTATTCCCTAAACACTATTCCCTAAACACTATTCCCTAAACACCAGTCCCTAAACACCAGTCCCTAAACACTATTCCCTAAACACCAGTCCCTAAACACTATTCCCTAAACACCATTCCCTAAACACCAGTCCCTAAACACTATTCCCTAAACACCAGTCCCTAATCACTAGTACCTAAACACTACTCCCTAAACACTATTCCCTAAACACTATTCCTTAAACGCCAGTCCCTAAACACCAGTCCCTAAACACTATTCCCTAAACACTATTCCCTAAACACTATTCCCTAAACACTATTCCCTGAACACTATTCCCTGAACACTATTCCCTGAACACCAGTCCCTAAACACCAGTCCCTAAACACCAGTCCCTAAACACCAGTCCCTAAACACTATTCCCTAAACACCAGTCCCTAAACACCAGTCCCTAAACACCAGTCCCTACATTGGAGCAATAGTGTCAGGCTCAAGGGCACCTCGGTCACATACTGTCGGTGCTGGGGATCAAACTGACGACGTTCCGGTCACAGGGCCGGTTCCCTAACCTCCAGCCCACGACTGCCCCCATTTAACCATACTCCACAATCAAAGTCCTCTGTAAGAACGCTTCCTCACACAACTGCACAGATGTTGATATTACTCTGTAAGTAATAGTTCCACGTCCACTCAGACCTGCGGACAGATATTCCCACATCTCTTCAGCTCCGGTCACATTGGCTCTTCACTGAGTTTTATTCTCATTTTATTATTTCATTGCATTTTCATATTTTCACATATTTCTCTCGGAGTTAAACACTTATCAGTCCGCGAGTTTGGCCTGTTCAGTGTGTTGCATGTCATGCATGTGTGACTCACCAACACTAATTCTGTGTGTGTGTGTGTGCGTGTGAGTGAGTGTGTGTATGTGAGTGGATGGGTGTGTGTGTAAGTGTATGTGAGTGTGTGTGAGAGTGTATATGTGAGTGAGTGAGTGAGTGAGTGTGTGTATGTGAGTGAGTGAGTGTATGCATGTGAGTGAGTGGGTGTATGTGTGTGTGTGTGTATGTGAGTGGGTGTATGTGAGTGTGTGTGTGTGTAAGTGCAAGTGTATGTATGTGAGTGTGTGTGAGAGTGTATATGTGTGTGAGTGAGTGAGTGAGTGAGTGAGTGTATGTGAGTGCGAGTGTATGCATGTGAGTGAGTGGGTGTATGTGTGTGGGTGTATGTGAGAGTGTGTGTGTGAGAGTGTGTGTGTGTATGTATGCAAGTGAGTGTGAGTGGGTGTGAGTGTGTATAACATACTTGGCACAGTAAAATGGTCCTGATTCTGATCATTATCGACCCCCTGGTCACTCATGAAACGCGTTGTGATCACTCTGCTCGATCTGCTTTGAAAATGAACGAGCTCTCGCCTTTAACTGGAGTTAGAGGTTCGGTGTAAGACAGCAGGGACTCTTATCGGGACTCTTATCGGGACTCTTATCGGGACTCTTATCGGGACTCTTATCGGGACTCTTATCGGGACTCTTATCGGGACTCTTATCGGGACTCTTATCATGCACTCGGTCGCTGGCGTCCTCTCTGAAACCGAGCCTAAATCTAAGCGCATGTTTCCAGTGCGATGGTGTCAGTAAAGCGCCTGTTCTCTCCTCAGATTCACTAATATCAATATTAATGCAGATATATGAATATTAAGGCTATTTACTGCGCGGTCTCACCTTTCTGGGGCCCTCCGATCAGAATCACAGCTTTCAGCATCCTGCTGCTTTACTTCCAACCAAACAGCGCCGTTATCAGACCGTCTAAAGCCTCAGGCGCTCATCCCAACGCGTCTCTGCTGTAACGCGGCTTTATATCGCGGGATAAGCGGGAATAACCGCCTGCTTTCTGTCTCTGTTTACTTTCCTCTGCGCTTCCCCAGCAGGCGAAACGAGCGATGACGGGCGACTGGAATTCAAAATAAAAGTCTCTTTAGTAGACTACAGCGCCACCTTGTAGCGCCATGGGTAGTCAGACAGACTCACAGACAGACAGGAAGACACGAGGTTAGATAGACAGATTGTTCATTATTATAATTAATGTAGATAAAATGTTCTCTGCGGTTATTATACAGTGTATATCAAATATAAGAATAAATTAATAAATTAATTGAGTAAATAAATAAACAAAGGGGATTATGTAAGATAAGATAAGATAAGATAAGATAAGATAAGATAAGATAAGATAAGATGAGGCTTTGTCATTCGCATCACACGTGGTACATGAGGTGGAATGAAATTCCAAGGTCCCAGTTAATTCCCAAAAGTATTTCTTATGTATTACTATAGTAATACTATTATAGTGTTACTTATTATGTAATAAGGGATACATTTACAAGAGTTATCACCGCAAAATGTCATCATCATTACAACAGTAACATACTGATCTTTATGGAACTTTATATATATATATATATATATATATATATATATATATATATATATATATAAACAACCCCAATTCCAGTGAAGTTGGGACGTTGTGTAGAACATAAATAAAAACAGAATACGATGATTTGCAAATCCTTTTCAACCGATATTCAACTGAATACACTACAAAGACGAGATATTTAATGTTCAAACAGATAAACTTTATTGTTTTTTGCAAATATTCACTCATTTTGAATTTGATGCCTGCAACACGTTCCAGAGAAGTTGGGACAGGGGCGTGTTTCCCACTGTGTTACGTCACCTTTCCTTTAACACTCAATAAGCGTTTGGGAACTGAGGACACTGATTGTTGAAGCTTTGTAGGTGGAATTCTTTCCCATTCCTGCTTGATGTATAACTTCAGTTGATCAGCAGTCCGGGGGCTCCGCTGTCGTATTTTGAGCTTCATAATGTGCCACACATTTTCAATGGGAGACGGTCTGGACTGCAGGCAGGCCAGTCTAGTACCCGCACTCTTTTACTACGAAGCCACGCTGTTGGAACACGTGCAGAATGTGGCTCGGCATCGTCTTGCTGAAATAAGCAGGACGTCCCTGAAAAAGACGCTGCTTGGATGGCAGCAGATGTTGCTCCAAAGGAGGTCATAAGGGGCTTTTCACTCCTAAGGGTTCACAGCAAGGGTCACATTTATCCTTCACTGTATGTATTTGATCCGGTTAGTTTTGGTTTCACGTTGCAGTTTAGTGACTTCGTATGACACACCTGCGTCCTGCCGTCTGGGCCTATGAGGGCTCCATGTCCCTCAACTCAATGCCGGGTTTTTAGAATGTGTCTGTCTGTCTGCCCTGCGATGGACTGGCAACCTGTCCAGGGTGTGTCCTGCCTTCTGCTCGATGACCACTGGGATAGGCTCCCGCAACCCTGAGGGAGTAGCAGCATAGAAGGTTTGTGTGTGTGTGTGTGTGTGTGTGTGTGTGTGTGTGTATTTTTGTTCCTCTAATGCACCTGAGTCAACTCCTCAGGTCCTTCTGAAGTTCCTCCTGAGCTGAGTTATGGGTCTTAGTGCAGGAAAGACACAGTGACCTGGAACTCATGAGATTCCACAAGACTGGCCTCGTCAGTCGCTGCATTACGGAATGTTTTTAAGCACCTCTGTCAGTGAAGTATTTGACATATGAGGCCTGTCCTGCACTGCTGTGGGCGAAGGAGGAGGCATTTACTTCCCTGGAGGCCTTTTTTATCATGAGCACAGACGTGTGCTCAGAGTTTCCCCTGACAGACCAGTTAAACTTCCAGAAGAACATTAAAACCACCTTCACCCTGTTCCGCACTGGTCAGGACCCCCATGGACCCTCACAGAGCAGGTGCTATTTGGTGTGGTGGGTCATTCTCAGCACTGCAGTAACATTGATGAGGTGGTGGTGTGTTAGTGTGTGTTGTGCTGGTCTGAGTGGATCAGACACAGCAGTGCTGCTGGAGTTTTTAAACACTGTGTCCACTCACTGTCCACTCTATTAGACACTCCTACCTTGTCGGTCCACCTTGTAGATGTAAAGTCAGAGACGACAGCTCATCTGCTGCTGCACAGTTTGTGTTGGTCATCCTCTAGTCCTTCATCAGTGGTCACAGGACGCTGTTGTCTGGATATTTTTGGTTGGTGGACTATTACTATCATAAATTTTGTTTGTTTGTTTTTATTTTAATTTAAATTAAATCTTTGAAAGAATTATTTTTTTAATTGAAGAAATGTGAATATATGTACACACACACACACACACACACACACACAATTTCCAGAGAAGTTGGGACAGGGGCGTGTTTCCCACTGTGTTACATCACCTTTCCTTTAACACTCATTAAGCGTTTGGGAACTGAGGACACTGATTGTTGAAGCTTTGTAGGTGGAATTCTTTCCCATTCCTGCTTGATGTCCAGCTTCAGCTGCTCAGCAGTCCGGGGGCTCCGCTTCATAATGTGCCACACATTTTCAATGGGAGACGGTCTGGACTGCAGGCAGTTCAGTCTAGTACCCGCACTCTTTTACTACGAAGCCATGCTGTTGTAACACGTGCAGAATGTGGCTCGGCGTCGTCTTGCTGAAATAAGCAGGACGTCCCTGAAAAAGACGCTGCTTGGATGGCAGCAGATGTTGCTCCAAAACCTGCATGTACCTTTCAGCATTAATGGGGCCTTCACAGATGTGCAGGTTACCCCTGCCATGGGCACTAACACCCCCCCACACCATCAGAGATGCTGGCTTTTGAACTTTGCGCTGAAAACAATCTGGAGAGTCCTTTTCCTCTTTGGCCCGGAGGACACGACGTCCATGATTTCCAGAAACAGTGTGAAATGTGGACGCGTCAGACCACAGGACACTTTTCCACTCTGCGTCAGTCCATCTCAGATGAGCTCGGCCCAGAGAAGGCGGCGGCGTTTCTGGGTGATGTTGATATTTGGCTTCGCTTTGCATGGCAGAGTTTTAACCTGCACTTGTAGATGGAGCGACGAACTGAGTTCACTGACAGTGGTTTTCCGAAGTGTTCCTGAGCCCATGTGGGAATATCCGTTACAGAATGATGTCGGTTTTTAATGCAGTGCTGCCTGAGGGATCGAAGGTCACGGGCATTCAGTGTTGGTTTTCTGCCTTGCTGCTTACCTGCAGAGATTTCTCCAGATTCTCTGAATCTTTTGATGATATTATGGACTGTAGATGATGAAATCCCTAAATTCCTTGCAGTTGCACGTTGAGAAACGTTGTTCTTAAACTGTTGGACTATTTGCTCACGCAGTTGTTCACTAAGTGGTGAACCTCGCCCATCCTTGCTTGTGAACGACTGAGCCTTTCAGGGATGCTCCCTTTATACCCAGTCATGACCCTCACCTGTTTCCAATTAACCCGTTCACCTGTAGAATGTTCCAAACAGGTGTTTTTTGAGCATTCCTCAACTTTCCCAGTCTTTTGTTGCCCCTGTCCCAACTTCTTTGGAACATGTTGCAGGCATCAAATTCAAAATGAGTGAATATTTGCAAAAAAACAACAAAGTTTATCCGTTTGAACATTAAATATCTCGTCTTTGTAGTGTATTCAGTTGAATATAGGTTGTAAAGGATTTGCAAATCATCGTATTCTGTCTTTATTTATGTTTTACACAACGTCCCAACTTTTGGGGTTGTATCATTTAAATTATAAATAATTTATTTTAAAATCAAAAACTGTTATTTCATTAAGCACATTTTTAAAAACTCGGCTGAGTTTCTTTCACTCATTGACATCTAACTACATTTTTCACTTCTGTATGGTTTCATCTTTCGGGCTGCTGGGCCACCACAAACACTGCACTTCAACATTTTGAATGGTGGCTTCTGTCAGTTACTGGTTGGTCCTATGGGGCTTCCACATTCTGATTATTGATTCTTTAGGAGATCCAAACATGGACTTTGCATGCGTATGATTTATTTGTGCATTTGTACGACTTTAAAGCAACACTATGTAAGTTTTGGGGATTTGGAGACCTCTCTGGTGGAAATATGTAATTGCATGCAATGTGTGGAGGAACGTTTTGTACTGTCAGTTGCACTTCGGAGCCCCACAGATGGATGAATCTGACTTGTGTGAGTGCGTTGAAAAATAATTCAAAGACTTTATACTTAAAGATGTACAAGCTGGTCTAAATAACTCCTGATTATGACTATTAAATGAATATTTCAGGCTTTACAAGGCGACTCACAGTGGTGCACGCTCACCGTGCTGTAGTGTGTTTTATTCTCCATACTCAGTAATGATTCTACTAAAAAAAGACGTAGTGCTGGTGTAGGTTGGTGTAGTGGGTAACACCTCTGGGCTTCAATGCCCTGCTTGGACAAGCACCCTACACTGTACCAATAAGAGTCCTTGGGCAAGACTCCCAACTCCGCCTTCGCCTGCCTGTGTAAAATGATGAAATTGTAAGTCGCTCTGGATACGAGCGTCAGCCGAATGCCGTAGATGTAAATGTGTTCGTGGTGGATTCGTCTGAACTGCCTGAGGAGGTTTCGAAACACTTTGGTGAACTTTCCACACAAACAACCATGAGAAAAACATCCACTCACACCTAAATCTGTTCTCTGTGGCTTTTTTGCAAAAGAATGAAGAAATTCGTGTCGGCGGAGGTTCAGGTTAGGTAAATAATGAATGGACGTTTGTGTGACTGAGTGTCCTGCAGGCTGAGGCCTCAGGACACAGTAGTGAAACTGAGTAGAACAGCCTGGAAACAATGGAGAGGTTAAGCATGCAGGGTCGCTATGGCAACCAGAAAAACAGGACTGGTTTCATACATAGCAATGTCATTATTTTCCTGCTACATAATCTGCTCATAATATCACGAGATGACATTAGTACAAAGCCATCATAACGGTCCTTATAGACTTTTTTTAACCTGTTTTAAGTATAATTTTCTCACTATACTGACAGATAATTCTGCTGGTTTGACGCAGATTTTTAAACAAGCACAATTATCTGCCAGCAGTGCTGGACCAAGTACACAAACCATGTACTTAAAGTCGAGACACCCAAGGTAAAATATTCCTCCAGTAAAAGTAGAAGTTCCTCCCTTTAGACCTCCACTGGAGTAAAAGTACTAAAGTATTTCCCTTCAAATGTACTTAAGTATAAAGTAAAAGTACTAAAAGAGTAATTCTGGCTCTGATGTCCTGTTATCATTTTTATAACCAGACTGGCTTCATGAACTCATTTCAGGTGAAAGTCCTCCAGCGTCTCTCTTGGTAAACCAGTCTTTTAATAGAACGTCATTAATTAGTGACGCTGACGTCTATTAAAATGATCAGAAGCACAAAACACTGAAGGTAAACAGTTTCCATCAGGGAGCCTGTTCACCACTTAGTGAACAACTGCGGGAGCAAATAGTCCAACAGTTTAAGAACAACGTTTCTCAACGTGCAACTGCAGGAATTTAGGGATTTCATCATCTACAGTCCATAATATCATCAGAAGATCCAGAGAATCTGGAGAAATCTCTGCAGGTAAGCGGCGAGGCAGAAAACCAACACTGAATGCCCGTGACCTTTGACCCCTCAGGCGGCTCTGCATTAAAAACCCACATCATTCTGTAACGGATATTCCCACATGGGCTCAGGAACACTTCGGAAAACCACTGTCAGTGAACTCAGTTCGTGGCTCCATCTACAAGTGCAGGTTAAAACTCTGCCATGCAAAGCGAAGCCACATATCAACACCACCCAGAAACGCCGCCGGCTTCTCTGGGCCGAGCTCATCTGAGATGGACTGACGCAGAGTGGAAAAGTGTCCTGTGGTCTGACGCGTCCACATTTCACACTGTTTCTGGAAATCATGGACGTCGTGTCCTCCGGGCCAAAGAGGAAAAGGACTGTCCGGATTGTTTTCAGCGCAAAGTTCAAAAGCCAGCATCTCTGATGGTGTGGGGGGGGGTGTTAGTGCCCATGGCAGGGGTAACCTGCACATCTGTGAAGGCCCCATTAATGCTGAAAGGTACATGCAGGTTTTGGAGCAACATCTGCTGCCATCCAAGCAGCGTCTTTTTCAGGGACGTCCTGCTTATTTCAGCAAGACGATGCCGAGCCACATTCTGCACGTGTTACAACAGCGTGGCTTCGTAGTAAAAGAGTGCGGGTACTAGACTGGCCTGCCTGCAGTCCAGACCGTCTCCCATTGAAAATGTGTGGCACATTATGAAGCTCAAAATACGACAGCGGAGCCCCCCGGACTGCTGAGCAGCTGAAGCTGGACATCAAGCAGGAATGGGAAAGAATTCCACCTACAAAGCTTCAACAATCAGTGTCCTCAGTTCCCAAACGCTTATTGAGTGTTAAAGGAAAGGTGATGTAACACAGTGGGAAACACGCCCCTGTCCCAACTTCTCTGGAACGTGTTGCAGGCATCAAATTCAAAATGAGTGAATATTTACAAAAAACAACAAAGTTTATCCGTTTGAACATTAAACATCTCGTCTTTGTAGTGGATTCTGTTGAATATAGGTTCAAAAGGATTTGCAAATCATCGTATTCTGTTTTTATTTATGTTTTACACAACGTCAAAACTTCACTGGAATTGGGGTTGTATCTTCTTAAATTCTCATTTTAACATAATTCAACATGATTCCCATATATTTTATATCAAACCTCAGTAACTTCAGCAGCTGTAAACTCTCTGCACACCATTTCACACGAGTCTCCAATGTTGAGTGAATGAAGAATGAAGGGTTTCCGGTGTGACGGTCAGTCCTTAGTGATCTCCTGAGTGTCCGTCGGTCAGTTTCACACAGAATGTAGACAAACACACGAATCCACCAGGTCCACGCGGTGAGAGGCAGATAACGTGTATCTCAGCCCCTCTTCATAGGCTCATAACTCCAGATGTGAGTCTAGTATTATCTCATGATGAGATGGAATGGAAAGGGCAGCTCGTCAGATTCAGGAAGGGTTTGAACTGGATTTCTGTGCTGGATTATCACAAAGATAGAGAGACACATAAAGTCACGTTGGATTTTGATGTGCAGGTGAGTTTGTGGACCTCAGAGGGTTAAAGGTGGTTTTTAAACATTATCTCTTCGACATTGTTAATAAGATGTTTTTTGAATGTTTCTTTAGTAAATACAATGGTTCTGTTTAGAACCATGAACAGTCAAACTATTTCCATGCTAAGCAAAGTACCAAAAATGGTTCTTCTATTGTTCCAAGCTGAAAATTGCAACAACAGCAGGAACCTGTTTGTTGCTACACTGGTGCTTGAAAGTTTGTGATCCCTTTATTTCTTCATAAATTTCACCTAAACCTTCATCAGATCTTCACACAACTCCTGAATGTGGATAAAGAGAACCAGATTAAACAAATAAGCCGAAAATATTACACTGTCATTTATTTATTGAGGAAAATGATCTTTTATTACTACATACTGGTTTTGATGAAGTTTTAGGTCAAATTTATGCAGAAATATAGAAAATTCTAAAGGGTTCACAAACTTTCAAGCATCACTGTATAAAGATCCCTTTTAAAAAAGGTTCTATAGAGAACCATCTAGAACTTATTCTCCACCAATCGCCACATTTACATGCAGCCTAATAATCTGTTAATAATCCGACTAATAGCTCAATCGGAATAGAATATGTCCATGTAAACACCTCATTCGGAATAGTCTAGTCCAATTGAGGCCATTCAGAATACAATTTCTATCCAACTGATCGAGGTGGGTAATCCTGTAAATAATCCATTAAATAGAGGAATAATATCCGTGTAAACGTCTGTATCCGATTACATTCCCTATCGGAAAGTTTCAGTCCGTTCTGCATGTGCGTCGCGTCACAGTGAGAGTTTATACCGTTCAACACGGCGGAGCAGAAACTGGTCTGCAGAGGAGACGAAGTTCATGCTCTGATCTTTAAAAGACGGCGGTGGGACGGACGTCCAGCTTATGCGTCTCAGAGCACGACGTCTTCCTCTCGGCCTTCTTTAATAAGGACGTGTGAAGGACGTTTTCCTGAGTCTGACGTCATTTTAAAGCAGTTAAAAACACAAATTATTACATTAAACAGTCATTTTACACTTTATAAGGTATTGAAGACAAATTCAAGGACGTGAAAAAACAAGCTCTGCTCCAACGGCTTTTTTTTTTCCGTTCGTGTGCAGAGAACTGTGGGGAACCGAAGGCCTGGAAGGAAACATCTGATGCGTTCTTGAAATGATTCTGAATATAGGCTGCCTTTCTGGGCTGTATATGAAGGGTCCTTCACTTTGGAACGGCCTGCTATGACACAGCGGCTGAGAAATGCAGCCTAGGCTTTGGAACAGTTTTCTTCCGACAACAGCAATATAAAAGTTTTATAATATATTATCAATACATTGAGGCTTGTTGGGTCAGTTTGAGTGCAAAGTGTGAGCAATTTAAAGCAATTAACAACACAAGCACTGCTCACTGCTGCTCATCTCTGACTGGACTCACGCGATGCTCATTGTCATGGTAACGTCTACACTAAGTGGTTCTTTATGCATGTGTGTAATTTTGGATCTGGTTACTTGCAGTGAGCAGGTAAACAGAGGTTTTCCATCAGATTGTTGAGTAGAGTGAAAATAAGCACCTCAGTCTTAATCTAATCAGGATGTATGCAATCGGATTGGAGAAAAGCTTTCCATGTAAACACATTTAAGCATGCAAATGGTTCTTTGCGTGTTCATGGTTCTATATAGAACCATTCTCCTTGAAGAACCTTTTTAAGAGTGCTGGGCCTCTATTTCCTCAGGTGAAGAGGAAAGAGACCCAGCCCAGACACAAGACCTGTCTTACCTGTTATGATGAACTGAAGTAAAGGTCTATATTTTGACAGGGAGGGACGTCCCCACACGTCTACCACATATCAGCGGCCAGCTGTCCGCTCTAGCAGCACTTCCACCATGGCCATCAGTCTGCTGCTGATCACAGGTGAGTGACTAGTCTATTACTATGACTTTCTGTCTATATCTGCTTACCTTTGTGGTGGATCTATCAGGTACACTCTTAAAAAAAAAGATGGTTCTTTAGGAAAGACATTGGGCCTCATTCTCCAATATCTTCCTGTTTAGTTTGTTCTTAAATATGTTCTTGAGAAAGGTTCTAAGAAAAAGTCTGCGTCAGATTCAGAGTCACAATCGCCAGGTATGTTACACAAACATGGAATCAGTCTTGGGGAATCAAGCCAATAAAGGTTCTGTGCAGCTAAATTTTTCCTTAACCAAGGCACAAACAAGTGGTTTAAGGTCTGATTGGGGGGTCAGTTGTGGGCAGGAGGTCAGGGAACTGGTCTTGGTCACCGGTTCGATCCCCAGTGCCGACAGTCCATGACTGAGGTGTCCTTGAGCAAGACACCTAACCCCCAACTGCTCCCCAGGCGCCGTGGATAGGGCTGCCCACCGCTCCGGGCAAGTGTGCTCACTGCCCCCTAGTGTGTGTGTTCACTAGTGTGTATGTGGTGTTTCAGTGTTTCATGGATGGGTTAAATGTGGCGGTGAAATTTTCCCGTTGTGGGAGTAACGCAATAAGGGCAATACAGATCTTATGCAACTCTTATTTTATCATTATTCTTATTTTGTTGTAAATAGTCAAGATTTAACTTTAATTTTTATTATTTATACTGTTTCCCGTTTCTATTACTGAGTGCCTTCCTTCTGTTACTCTTCTGCTGTAATACTGTGAAATTCCCAGCTGTGGGACTAATAAAGGATTATCTTATCTTAATAAATATCACTTAAAAAGGAGCTTAAATCAGTTCCTCCAGGTGAAAAGTTGGTATTTGTTCCTTTTCATAACCGAATGTTTTAAAACAGAGCAGTAGAGTAAAAGCCTGGAGGCGAGGCGAGGCGGGGTGTGTGGAGTCAGTCCAGCTTAGAACAGATCATTTCAGTGGATTATGGTTCAGTTATGTTCCCTGACTAAACCCTTGAGAATCCCACCATAGTGACAAGAAGGGTCCTGACCCAGTAACAGTTTAGTACCTCTGTTTCTGAGAGTGTGCTGAACAGACCAGACAAGCACAGCGAGTGTTAACAAGTACTGAGCGAAGGGAAAAGTAAAATAAATTACCATAAATATAATATAGAATAAAGAGTAATAATAATAATAATAATAAAAAAAATAGCCCATATGAAAGGAGCTCAGGCGATGTACATATTGCTGCTGTCAGAACAAAACCTTGTATTTTTGCCATTTTTCAGTTTTTGACATAAGTTGGAAGTACCTGTGGTCCTCTATATTTTAGGTGAATTTCATGATGAATGGATCAACAGAAATGACCCAAAAGTACTTGTAAAAAATTCTGGTTCCATTGACTTCCATTAAAAGTAAGGTATGTTTTTTCCTTCTCCTGTAAAGTTGGCATTTTGGAGATATGAGGTTCTGATCCAACAACAGTGATATATAGGATGAATATACATATGCATATATGAATGTAGTCTATAATATACTATAAAAGCCATCATATTGTGAGGCAGACTCACCAGGCTGATTAGAATCCATATTCAAAAACACAAAAAACCAGAGTCAAACTCAAAAACAGCCCAAAGGTCAAAGCACTAGAAAAATCCCAAACCAGCAAAAGCACCAAAGGGAGATTCAGAAGAAAAGTCGAAGAGTCGAAGAGTCAAAGAGCACAGAAAAGGGTCAAGGCAATCCAAAAACCATAAACAATGAGGAGACCAGGCTTGGTATGCAGACAAACTGGCAATACTCTGCACTGAGTCAGTGCACTGAAGGTCCTTAAATAGTCAGGTGAGATGAGCTGCAGGTGATATCAGGGTGCAATGAGGGAGAATGTCAGTATTCGGGTGAGGCTGACCTCTGGTGGCGAGGACAGGTATCACACTTGACACATAGATAGAATATTACAGAGCCATACGAACATCTACAAAACATCTACTTGTACTATAGTGCAAATATGCATTACTGTGTCCATAAGTCCTCCGGCAGTACATTTGCACTACTGTACAAGTAAACGTTTTATAGATGTTCACATCACTGTAATATTCTGTGTATCGCTGGGCATCGTTTTTTTGGTTTTTGTCAACATTTGAAAATACCTGTTGACCTTCACATTGTCTACAGGTTTAATGATGAATGGACTAAAAGAAATGGCCCAAAATGACATGGAAAAAAAATGACTTACAATAAAAATAAAGTATATTTTTTTCTCTCTCCTGGAGATACAAGAGCTGCATTCCAAAGTTTGGGCTGCAGGTGAGGTAACGCAGGTTCTCGGTAGGACTGCCCTATGACGTCTCCTCCTTAGTAGCCTGTTGGTCACATTAATGGATCAGTCCTAACGAGACTGCGTGGTGACGTCACCAGAGCGGCGTCAAACTCGTGATTGAACTGGAGCTGCTGCATTGAGCTTGTTGCTTTTTCATTTCTTCACGGAAATGGAGGAGATGATCCTCTATAGTATAATCAAATACACATATACAAATATATGGACTATATGTACGACATATGGATGAATTCTTTAATTAAACAGTCATTTTACACTTTATAAGGACGTGAAAAAATAACTCGGCTCCAACGGCTTTTTCCTGCCATTTTCCTTGTGTTTTTTTTTTGTTTTCGTTAATGTGCAGAGAACTGTGGGGAACCAGAGGCATGGAAGGAAACATCTGGCTTTGAATCAGTTTTCTTTCGACAACAGCCATATAATAGTTTGCATAATATATTATCAATACATTGAGGTTTGTTGGGTCAGTTTGAGTGTAAATTGTGAGCAATTTAAAGCAATTAACAACACAAGCACTGCTCACTGCTGCTCATCTCACTCTGACTGGACTCACCTGATGCTCGTTGTCATGGTAACGTCTACACTATATTATCAATACATTGAGGTTTTTTGGGTCAGTTTGAGTGTAAACTGTGAGGTGTCCACTGTGAGGTGATGTCCAGGAGGAGGGGGGATTGATGTGACGTGTTCTTAAACCACAGTTTAACTGTTCTCATGCTTGTGCTCTTGAGTGTGTCGATACTGTTCTTACCAGAGAACTAATCCTGAGTAAGAACATTGGTGAATCTTTGAATCTTCACCAAGATCTTCCTGAACTGGCGTGAAGTGGGTTTTATGAAGAAATTTCCTCTTAAGCATGGTTGGTGAACGAGGCCTAATGGTTCTATCTAGAACCATGAACACTCAAATAACCATTTCCATGCTTAAGTGGTTGTTTGCGTGGTGAAATCGTTCTTCAGTCTGATGAAGAATGTGTTGTATATGATTCTATATAGAACCTTTTTGAAAAGGGTTCTAAATAGCACCAAAAAGTGTTCTGCTACTGACCTCGTTACAATAAAAGAACCCTTTTTGGTGTTATGTAGAACCATTAACAACACATTCTCAGTCAATCTGAGACCATTTTACCATGCAAAGAACCATTTAAGCATGCAATTGGTTCTTTGGCAGTTTGTGGTTCTAAATAGATCTTTGAAAATCAAAAGAACATTGAAGAACCATCGTTTTTAAGAGTGTCGATGGAGCTCGTATGGTGAGAGATAGAGAGAGGTTCATAACAAATCTGAGTGTTTTTCACAGGTTTTTTCACGCTGGCCTCTGGCAGGTTTCTGCGCTATCACTTTGTAAATGAGTCCAAGAACTGGACAGAAGCCCAGAGGTACTGCAGAGAGCAATATGATGACCTGGCGACGGTGCAGAACGTGGACGACATGAACCAGTTGGTTGTGTCTGTCAATGGCAGTTACAACGGCTCAGCCTGGATCGGACTGTACAACGTCATAAATCCATGGAGGTGGTCCCTGGATGACCGCAACTCCAGCGGTGCTACAGAACTAACTTACACCAACTGGTACCCTGGACGGCCTCTGGATGGACAGTGCGTTTGGAAGCAAAATTCTCTGTACAACGCACCCTGGTCAGATGTCGCCTGTGACGTTCTTCAGTCTTTCATTTGCTATGATGGTAAGGTTCTCTAAGAAGAGCTCAGGACTCAGAGTCACACTTCCTTTCCCAGATCAGCTTATGCAGCACTAAATCTGTTCCGCTCCACACAGCTGGGACAGACGTGGTCTATCATTACAGTGTGTTACAGCTCAAACAGCCATAATACTCAACACAGCTAGTCTAATATACTTTCCCCATAAACTCTGGTCAGGTAACATCATTTGCTCTCAGGCAAGTTCAGATTTGTGCTTCACTTTCTGTTTATTTAGACTCAAAAGCCTAAACAGTGATCTGAGGTATCAGTGTAGGTCCACAGGTTTATGTGAAATTATGATGGGTACTTGGTTTGCTGTGATGTTGGAGATGGAGCTGCCAGGTAGAAGGAGAAGAGGTAGACCTCAGAGAAGGTTTATGGATGTAGTGAAGGTGGACATGGAGATGGTTGGTGTGAAAGTAGAGGAGGCAGTGGATAGGGCAAGATGGAGGCAGATGATCCGCTGTGGCGACCCCTAAAGGGAGCAGCCGAAAGAAGAAGAAGAAGACTTGGTTTGCTGTGATGTAATGTAGTGTAGCATTTAAAGTGGGACGCTGGGTAAGAAAAGCTCACTGTAGCAGCGATTCTAGGCTGGATGGCTTGATTGGAGCATCTGAATATTCAGGACTGAAGCCCTGAAGATGCAGCTCTAACAGCACCGGCGCTGAGAAATAAAACACTGGAATTCTCAGTAAATAAACTTTGTATTTATTTTATGCTCTCCAGGCTGGGACTGACGTCTCTGGCCCTGACAGTCTAACATGTTATTACTACATCACAGCAAACCAAGTGCCCATCATCCCCTCCGCTGAATCCCCTCTGGCATCACACTGAGCGTCAAGTCACTGTGGAGTGAAGGCCTGGAGAGGGACAGGCGAGATAGTCTTATGAACCCATGTTTTCTCTGGGGCGCTGTGGGATCAGTAACATGTGGCCTTAAAATATTGAACTGGTCAGAATGGATGGGAAGAGTGAGGAACAGCTCAGGTATAGGTTCTTACCCCTCTGAACTGGGGGGCTAGACAGAGTAGATATCTAAGTGGTACGAATGTATAGGTTCTTACCCCTCTGAACTGGGGGGCTAGACAGAGTAGATATCTAAGTGGTACGAATGTATAGGCTCTTACCCCTCAGACCTGGGGGGCTAGACAGAGTAGATATCTAAGTGGTGCGAATGTATAGGCTCTTACCCCTCTGACCTCGGGGGCTAGACAGAGTAGATATCTAAGTGGTGCGAATGTATAGGCTCTTACCCCTCTGACCTGGGGGGCTAGACAGAGTAGATATCTAAGTGGTGCGAATGTATAGGCTCTTACCCCTCTGACCTCGGGGGCTAGATGGAGTAGATATCTAAGTGGTGCGAATGTATAGGCTCTTACCCCTCTGACCTGGGGGGCAAGACAGAGTAGATATCTAAGTGGTGCGAATGTATAGGCTCTTACCCCTCTGACCTCGGGGGCTAGACAGAGTAGATATCTAAGTGGTGCGAATGTGTAGGCTCTTACCCCTCTGACCTCGGGGGCTAGATGGAGTAGATATCTAAGTGGTGCGAATGTATAGGCTCTTACCCCTCTGACCTGGGGGGCAAGACAGAGTATATATCTAAGTGGTGCGAATGTATAGGCTCTTACCCCTCTGACCTCGGGGGCTAGATGGAGTAGATATCTAAGTGGTGCGAATGTATAGGCTCTTACCCCTCTGACCTGGGGGGCTAGACAGAGTAGATATCTAAGTGGTCGAATGTATAGGCTCTTACCCCTCTGACCTCGGGGGCTAGATGGAGTAGATATCTAAGTGGTGCGAATGTATAGGCTCTTACCCCTCTGAACTGGGGGGCAAGACAGAGTAGATATCTAAGTGGTGCGAATGTATAGGCTCTTACCCCTCTGACCTGGGGGGCTAGACAGAGTAGATATCTAAGTGGTCGAATGTATAGGCTCTTACCCCTCTGACCTGTTTAACATTTTGTTTTTAGCTGTTAAGCTTCATTCACTCCCATTCACTGAGGACTCGCTCAGGGGTGCCCTCTGCTGTTCAGCAGTCCAGTTTTTGATATAACGAGGGAAATAGGAAGTGGCACAGCAAAATGAGGAGAGTTGCCTTGGCCTGGATAGGCTGTACTTCTAGGTGAGAGGGGAGGGAGCTGGTGCTACATTGTCATGTTACGTCTATATTGGAGGGCGCCCCCATGTGGCTAATCACAGCTCTCCACATACTGCATTGCACGCAAAGAAGAAAACACGCACAAAGCAGCAGCTTCGAGCAGAAGGGAGGGGCGTTATGACTGTGAATGGGGGTCGTAGCAGGGGACGGCTCTGTAAATGGGTTTTTTTGCTAAAGAGTTCTTATAACCAGAACCTTTTATCTTCTGATGACACTTCGTTCCAGGGAGAGCTAGCGCTGTCCAGCCTTACGTCCAAATAGCGCTGTTTATGAACTTCACTGATGCTCAGAGTTACTGCAGGCAGCACTACACCGATCTCGCCAGCGCCAGAGACTTCTCTGAGGACCTCATGATCGCCAGCGTTCAGACCAACCAACATTCCTACATCGGCCTGTACAGGACCAACACTCTCACGTGGTCAGACGGGAGTAATTCCACTTTTACACACTGGGCTGCTGGGCAGCCACATCAGTATCAAGGAACGCCGTACTGCACCGCTACGTCAATTTCCAACTCCGGAGGGTGGACAGATCATTCCTGCACAGACACGAGGCCTTTCGTGTGCCACAGTGGTGAGTAAATTTCAGCTCTACCCTTGTTAAAAAGTCATCAAATAGAAAATAATCTGAGAAATCTTTTTCACTGTATATGATTTTTTATTAAACCTATTGGCATAAAAGGTTGCATGTCGGACCTGACTTGTTCCAAAATAATGAAACATGCAAACGCGCTGGGACCTGTGCAGCACAACAATGGTTCAGATTTATTTACAGTGCTGGCGATAGGAACCAGGGGTCATCATGGGCTGTGTTCACATTACCAGGCTGAAGTGGCACAAATCCGCTTTTTTGCCCTAATGTGACTCAGAGCTGATGTTTTCAGGGCGGTGTGGACACACATCTGATCTTTTCCTGGACCTGAGCCACTTTTATATGTGGTCCTAGATCGGATACGTATCCATGGCCATGTGGCCATCTGCGAGTGCCATCATTCAGTGTTACCATGGCAGCAGCGCCAAACAGACGTTAAAGCCTGTAAATGGTGCAAAAGCAGCTCATCTCACCTTTTCCTCCTCCGTCTGACTCTAATGACGAAGCTGAGAGCTGATCAGAGTTAATGATCTTCTCAGCGAAGCTCGTTCTGCTCGTTAGTTTGTGCTGATGATGCAGTGATTCAGTCACGTGACGTTACTGAGGAGGAGGAGCTCATGAGGGTCAGTTCAGGCCGGTTCATCACATTAATGACCGATTTAAGTCACTGAGCTAAACGAGTCAGAGAGATCAGATCTGAGTAATGAGGCCCGTGACTACAACACAGATATGGCCATTTTATTTACCATCCAGAACCACCAGAGAACCTACACGAGTCTTCTGAGTTTATATGGAATGTTGATGATGGGAAACAGTGGAAAATCTGGAATAATGAGTTTTCTTTGGGGACTATTTTGCCGCACAGCGCCCTGCATGTCTCCCTCCACCATGAATGGAGTTGTAGTTCTCTAAACTCTCATAAAACAGCATCTCAGTCATCAGGCAGTGAATTCAGAACCAGTTCACGTAGGAACTTTCTGTGAGGAGGTTTTAGAGGGACGTCTGGTTCCTATCACCACCACTGATGCCTCGCCGCAGTTCTCAATACACGTGACCCGTTAAAAACTGAAGAGGGTCCAATTTCACCTGATTGCCCTGGTTGGTCCAAAAGCCTTTTCCAAGCTGAAGTCTTGAACTTAACCTGCTGTGGAGCAGAATTAATTCCCATAGCCTGGTTAACCTTTTTAACTCCTCGAGACCACCGGTGGTTCCAAACCGCTCTTGGTCATGTTCTTCATAACGTTCATATTCCATAAGCTCCATTCAGAAGCTGGGCGTCGTGTGAGGCTGTAGCTCTTCTCTCCAGTCTAATAGACGGTGACGTCATTTTAAACCCTTATAATAAAAGAAGCTGAACTTTGTTTTTCTACTGAAAGTCGACCCGTTTTTCCCCAAATCTGGGCTCTAAACTATAAACAGACGGCGTCTCTTCAGTGATCTGCTCTGGAAACATCACTTTTAGAGAATAACACAAAGAGCGGTGGAGATTTTTGGCTTTCAGCTGTAGATTGTCAGCGTATAGTGATGTGTGGAGATCATGAAACACACGTTCTGTTAATTCGAGGGGAACTTTTACTAATAAATAAATAAATAAAATAAAAATTACATTTATTTCATGCAGTTACTGAATACTTTGCCTTACAATTTGGGAGTGTAAATCAGATGGACAAACCGAAATATACCCACGAGTGTTTGATCCACTGTCATGAGAGAAAATCCAGCGTCAGACCAAATGAACTTGGCTAGACGAGCAACACATCCTGCTGTATGAGATCCCAGCAGTGAGTCTGGTTTTAACTGTTGATTTTCAGTGCAGACAGATCCTGTGGTTGGACTGAGGGTGGTGTTTACGACGAGGAGGAACCTGTCAAAGTCTGAGATCAGGGATCTGGTGTCTCAGAAGGTGAGCTGCTCTCCCAGTGCTGAAGGTTTACGAACACACTGACTCAGCACTCCACTGGTTTTCAGTTTGGCTCCATTGACATGAAGTTCGTTGGGAAAATGAAGTGATGCCCAATAACAGAATCACATGCCTGTAAACCGGCAGTTCTCAGGACCAGATCTGGAGCCTTTCCTGCTCTAACACATCTGATCGGAGGGCTTTATAATAGAAGATTACATGTTAATACTCAAAGCTAGCAGTATGTGGCACACATGAACACACAACAAACCAGAGTTGCAGCATAAATAACATTATCTGCTATTTGATGGTAGGTGTTGATGGGGACATTGCTATAGTATCACAGGATCCCAGGTGGTTGCTAAGGTGTTAATAGGATGTTACTGTGCTACTATAATATAATATTATCCAAGTAGTTGCTAAAAAAGGTGTTCATAGTATGTTCATATGCGTGTGAAGGAAGACGAAGCATAAACACTCGTACATAAACAAATGTCTGCATGTTTACATGGTTCTTTGCATGGCGATATAGCTCTTCAGATCGATGGAGAATGTGTTCTATATAGAACCTTTTTGAAAAGGGTTCCACATGGCACCAAAAGGGTTGTCTTCTATTCTAACAAGCTTGACATTGTAATAATAGAAGAATCCTTTCTGGTTCTCTATACAGTAGAACCCATTCCTAAAAGGTTGTATAATCCCTTTTGAGATGCAAGGAGCCTTTTAATCATGCATAGGGTCCTCTAATTGTTCACACAAAGCACCATTTTCTTTCCTAAAGAACACTTGAAGAACCATCTTTTTAAGTCTTGTAACAATAGGAGAACTCTTTTTTTTGGTGCTTTATAGAACCATTTTCAAAAAGGTTCTCTATAGCCATCTATAGCACCATCTACAGCACGTTCTCCATTAATGTGAAGAAGCCTTTCAGCATAAAGAACTCTTTGAGTGTTCATGGTTCTATATAGGATCATTGTCTTTAATAAAGAACCCTTGATGAACCGACTTTTTTTTTAAGTGTGTACAATAAAAAAATGAGAGGGAACGTAAAACAAAGGACTTAAGTGTTATTTAAACGAGCTCATTAAGGGTAAAGAACCACGGAGCTAAACGGATCTGAATCTGTTCTATTTACACTTCCGCTTCCTTGTTTATTCACAGATTAAAGAGCAGCTGGTCAGCGGGGGACTTCCTGACATCATCACTGTAAACGTGACGCAAATCAATAAACGCAGCCCCTGAGGGAAGCACACTGACTCCGCCTCTCATACGCCCACCCGTGCATGTATAGACCACCGCAGTCCTGCCTCATTCTGCGGACCTCGTTATGCCCTTATTAGGAACTCCGGGTCTCAGCCTCATTTCTCTATGGCCAGAATGAACAGGGAAAGCTCGCCTCTATCGCCCCCTGTGCTAAATAAAAATGTCCAGAACCCGATATGTTTTGTCCTGTGAACATTCCTCTCCCAAATATCCCTGGATCCTCCGAATTATGAGGTGGTTAAAGAGCTATAATACTAATATTGCCACATGTGAGCTGTGGCTGTGCCGGTGCTCTGATCAAGCTGAACCACCTTATAATTACAGGAATACCTGTAAATAAAACCTCTAGGTGGGAAATTTTGACAGACTCAAAACTCAAAAACACCACCAGCATTAAAACTATGAGGCTGAATTCAGCTTCTTTCTTCGCAGCTTCGCAGTTTGAATGTTGAAAATAAGCCAATGTTACTCCTCCTCATATCAGGCCTTTCAACCCTCCGTGAAGCTGAAGCCTTTTTCACCGCCTTCTTTTTCCAACATCAGTGTCTGACCTCACAAATGCGCTTCTGGAAGAACGGTCAAAAATTCCCATAAACACACTCCTAACCCTTGTGGAAAGCCTTCCCAGAAGAGCTGAAGCTGTTATAGCTGCAAAGGGTGGGCCGACATCATATTAAACCCTATGGATTAAGAACGGGATGTCACTCAAGTTCATATGCGTGTGAAGCCAGACGACCGAATACTTTTGGCAATATAGTGTATAATAGATATTCAGACTGATGAAGAATGTGTTCTAGATGGTTCTATACAGAATCTTTTTAAAAGGGTTCTATATAGCACCAAAATATTACAAACAAGCTTGTATTGCAACAATAGCAGAACCCTTTTCGGTGCTATATAGAACTGTATACCACACATTCTCAGTCACCATCAGTCCGAAAAACGATTTCACCATGCAAAGAACCAGTCAACCATGCAAAGGGTTCTTGGTTTATGGTTCTATATAGATCCATTCTCTTTACTGAAGAACCCATGTTTTTAAGTCAGCGTACTGATGTGCAGCTAAAGTGAATAGCGTAGTGGATTTGCTGACAAGCCGTGGAATAAACTGAAACCGTATCTCAGAGCAGCTTGGGGCTTCTGGACTTCCAGTAAAAGGATGGACGGCTAAGCATGACTGAGCTGGAAGTGGGCCGACCAGGGCGGCAGGCTCAGTGTCAGTAAATCAAAGGCTGCGTTCACATTCCCGGGCTGAAGTGGCACAAATCCGGTTTGGTGCCCTGGTGTTTTCAGGGCTGTGTGGACACAAATCTGACCTGAGCCACGTTCATATGCGGTCCTAAATCACATACGAATCCGATTCGTGGCCATGTGACCTTAATGTGGAGGTGATGGAGCATTAGTGAGGTCAGGTACTGATGCTGGACGGTCAGTTCTGGATCACTCCAACTCATCCCAAAGGTACTGCATGGAGCTGCGTCACTCCAGAGAACAGAGTCCCACTGCTCCACAGCCCAATGCTGGAGGGCTTTAGACCCCTCTAGCCCACGCTTGGCATTTATGAAGGACCAGATTTGCCAAAATGAAAAATAATTTGAAAATGTATTGGCTCAGTAAATGGATCAATAAGTAGAAATAAATAAGTAAAAAAATTAAGTATATGTTGCTTATTGTGACTGTAATTATACACATATTTCCTTTTTTCTGCAGTTAAATATTTCTCAATTTATTTATTTCTGTATTTTTTATTATTGCCTCTGTTCACTTTTATATATTTTTTGTGCATCTATATGTTTAACAGTTGTTTGCTTTATTTATCGATTCATTTATTCATGCATTTATTTATTTTTTCATGAATTCATTTGTTTATGTCTGCATTTCTTTGTTCATATGATAATGAGGGGGTGTGTTTTTCAAGTTCAGGATAAGCAGTAAAGCCCAGGAGGATTAAGTTAAATTAAGTGATACTTTTTTAATCCCACAAACGGGAAATTCCACCTCCGCGTTTAACCCGTCCGTGAAGTGAAACACCACATACACACTAGTGAACACACACACTAGGGGGCAGGGAGCACACTTGCCCGGAGCGGTGGGCAGCCCTGTCCACGGCGCCCGGGGAGCAGTTGGGGGTTAGATGTCTTGCTCAAGGGCACCTCAGTCATGGACTGTTGGCTTAGGGGATCAAACCGGTGACCTTCTGGTCACAAAGCAGGTTCCTGACCTCCAGCCCACGACTGCCCCCATAAACTGTTCTTTCCCCTCCATAAAGAGCTGCAATGCCACGAAGAGACAAACCTGCACATAAATAACTTCCACAGGCCGCGTGTGAGGAGGGCGTCCGAACGTCTGAGTGATCTGAATCTTGCAGAAAAAGACGATGAACCACCTCCAAAGCTCTGAACGCCAGGGAGTCGAGCTCTGAATCAGCAGATCAGCAAACTGGACCGGGCCGTCCCCATAGCCTCCAACGGAAGAGTCCATAATCCGCATTTCCAGCCAGACCAGAGACTCTGACTGAGCTCTGACTGTCTGTCAGCAGCCATCACTGTACTGTCTCGTCTTGGCTTAGCTGCCCCTGCAGAGCAAAGCATGACCAATCCATCAGAATCACCAATCAACCAATAGGAACATTAAGACGCTGTGACATCATTGACTGACAGCCCCTTCATTAGCATAAGAACAAGGGAATACAGAAATAAATAAATAGGGAATTAAATAAATATAGATATAAGTTAAAAGAGAAACAGAAATGTTAATAAATAAACACAAACATGAGTGAGAAGGGAAAACGAGTAACGCAGACATGTTAATCCATATAAGATTTTATTGATTAACATATTAATTGTTGTATTTGTTTATTTTTAGATGTATCGTTGTTATTCTTCTCCTTCATATGTTTGTTTACTAAAGTCATTTATTTTTCATTTTATTTATTTCACATTTTGGCAAATCTGGTCCTCTATGCTGCACTGACACCTGCTGGCCAGCAGCGGCTAGTACAACAACATTAACACCAACACGAAATATTTCATATAAACAATATACAATAATATTACATTTCACTTGATTTAATTACTGGTGATGGGAACCAGGCGTCGCCATGACTACCACACACATTTTATTTACTATCCAGAACCACCAGAGAACCCACATGAGTCTTCTGAGTTTATATGGGGTGTTGATGATGGGAAATAGTGGAAAAAGAAAAAGGGGACTATAAAATGTATCAAGTGTATGAATAAATAATTAAAAACTCCCAGCGTCAGTGTGGGTAGTCAGGGGGGATTCCCAGTGGGCTGATAGCCTTTTGGCACTATAACTGTGAGCTATAAACTAAATATAGGATATGTTTATTTATATATATATACACTCACACAGATAAGGAGAAGAGCTATAAATTAAATTATAAATAACATCTAAGTGTATATCTGTAGTAATGCATGGGTCCTTTCATTGTTATTAAATTATAATAATAATGATTATTATTATTATTGTTATTGTTATTATTAATACTTCTACTACTACTAACAATAACAATAATAATAACAATAACATCAATAAAGTTATTATTATTATAAGAAAGTTATTATTATTATTATTATTATTATTATTATTATTATTATTATTTCTATTATTATTATCAATAATAATAATAATAATATTAATGATAAAGATGATAATAATACTATTAATATTAATAATACTAATAAATAATAATAATAATAACTGATTTTATTTTTATATTGTTTTACAACTTGTGTTTTCATGACATATTTTATTAATATTTTATGTTGTCTACTTCAGCTGTTTTTTTATTTTTTATTTATTTGTTTGTTTCAATAACTGTTTTTGTCTGGGTTGCTGTCATTTGGTTCAGTTATTAAATTTCATTTGAACTCTTTCAGGTTCTGTGTTTGCTCAGAAACTTTGTAAATTAGGTTCACCTTCAGTGTATTTCGCAATGGAAATAAAGGTTGATTGATTGCTTGATTGCTTGATTGCTTGATTGATTGATTGATTGATTGATTGATTGACTGATTGACTGAACCACCTCAGGTGGTGCAGCCCTGGTTTACTGATTGAAGCACAGACAAACAGGTAGTGCAGACCCTTCACATCAGCTAGTAATGTTAATATTACATAAATGTGTATTCAGGCCATTCGTGTCCCTAAATGGTGACACTTTGACATGTGTGAGGAGATCACAAGATCTGTCTGTAAAACCCTCCACAGGCCTGTATGTAACCCTAAAACACAGCCGAGACACCAACCCTAAAACACAGCCGAGACACCAACCCTAAAACACAGCTGAGACACCAACACTAAAACACAGCCAACACACCAACACTAAAACACAGCCGACACACCAACACTAAAACACAGCCGAGACACCAACACTAAAACACAGCCGAGACACCATCACTAAAACACAGCCGAGACACCAACCCTAAAACACAGCCGAGACACCAACACTAAAACACAGCCGACACACCAACACTAAAACACAGCCGAGACACCAACCCATAAACACAGCCGAGACACCAACACTAAAACACAGCCGAGACACCAACCCTAAAACACAGCCGAGACACCAACACTAAAATACAGCCGACACACCAACACTAAAACACAGCCGAGACACCAACCCATAAACACAGCCGAGACACCAACACTAAAACACAGCTGAGACACCAACACTAAAACACAGCCGAGACACCAACCCTAAAACACAGCCGAGACACCAACACTAAAACACAGCCGAGACACCAACCCATAAACACAGCCGAGACACCAACACTAAAACACAGCCGAGACACCAACACTAAAACACAGCCGAGACACCAACACTAAAACACAGCCGAGACACCAACCCTAAAACACAGCCGAGTCACCAACACTAAAACAAAGCTAAGACACCAACCCTAAAACACAGCCGAGACACCAACACTAAAACACAGCCGACACACCAACACTAAAACACAGCCGAGACACCAACCCATAAACACAGCCGAGACACCAACACTAAAACACAGCCGAGACACCAACACTAAAACACAGCCGAGACACCAACCCTAAAACACAGCCGAGTCACCAACACTAAAACAAAGCTAAGACACCAACCCTAAAACTCAGCCGAGACACCAACACTAAAACACAGCCGACACACCAACACTAAAACACAGCCGACACACCAACACTTAAACACAGCCGAGACACCATCACTAAAACACAGCCGAGACACCAACCCTAAAACACAGCCGAGACACCAACACTAAAACACAGCCGACACACCAACACTAAAACACAGCCGAGACACCAACCCATAAACACAGCCGAGACACCAACACTAAAACACAGCCGAGACACCAACACTAAAACACAGCCGAGACACCAACACTAAAACACAGCCAACACACCAACACTAAAACACAGCCGAGACACCAACACTAAAACACAGCCGAGACACCATCACTAAAACACAGCCGAGACACCAACACTAAAACACAGCCGAGACACCAACACTAAAACACAGCCGAGACACCAACACTAAAACACAGCCGACACACCAACACTAAAACACAGCCGACACACCAACACTAAAACACAGCCGAGACACCATCACTAAAACACAGCCGAGACACCAACCCTAAAACACAGCCGAGACACCAACCCTAAAACACAGCCGAGACACCAACACTAAAACACAGCCGAGACACCAACACTAAAACACAGCCGACACACCAACACTAAAACACAGCCGAGACACCATCACTAAAACACAGCCGAGACACCAACCCTAAAACACAGCCGAGACACCAACCCTAAAACACAGCCGAGACACCAACACTAAAACACAGCCGAGACACCAACACTAAAACACAGCCAACACACCAACACTAAAACACAGCCGACACACCAACACTAAAACACAGCCGAGACACCATCACTAAAACACAGCCGAGACACCAACACTAAAACACAGCCGACACACCAACACTAAAACACAGCCGACACACCAACACTAAAACACAGCCGAGACACCATCACTAAAACACAGCCGAGACACCAACACTTAAACACAGCCGAGACACCAACACTAAAACACAGCCGAGACACCAACCCTAAAACACAGCCGACACACCAACACTAAAACACAGCCGAGAAACCAACTCTAAAACACAGCCGAGACACCAACTCTAAAACACAGCCGAGACACCAACCCTAAAACACAGCCGAGACACCAACACTAAAACACAGCCGAGACACCAACACTAAAACACAGCCGAGTCACCAACACTAAAACACAGCCGAGACACCAACCCTAAAACACAGCCGAGACACCAACACTAAAACACAGCCGAGACACCAACACTAAAACACAGCCAACACACCAACACTAAAACACAGCCGAGACACCAACACTAAAACACAGCCGAGACACCATCACTAAAACACAGCCGAGACACCAACACTAAAACACAGCCGAGACACCAACCCTAAAACACAGCCGAGACACCAACACTAAAACACAGCCGAGACACCAACACTAAAACACAGCCGAGACACCAATACTAAAACACAGCCGAGACACCAATACTAAAACACAGCCGAGACACCAACACTAAAACACAGCCGAGACACCAACCCTAAAACACAGCCGAGACACCAACCCGTAAACACAGCCGAGACACCAACTCTTAAACACGGCCGAGACACCAACCCGTAAACACGGCCGAGACACCAACCCGTAAACACGGCCGAGACACCAACCCGTAAACACAGCCGAGACACCAACACTAAAACACAGCCGAGACACCAACACTAAAACACAGCCAACACACCAACACTAAAACACAGCCGACACACCAACACTAAAACACAGCCGAGACACCATCACTAAAACACAGCCAACACACCAACCCTAAAACACAGCCGAGACACCAACCCTAAAACACAGCCGACACACCAACACTAAAACACAGCCGAGACACCATCACTAAAACACAGCCGAGACACCAACACTAAAACACAGCCGAGACACCAACACTAAAACACAGCCAACACACCAACACTAAAACACAGCCGACACACCAACACTAAAACACAGCCGAGACACCATCACTAAAACACAGCCGAGACACCAACACTAAAACACAGCCGACACACCAACACTAAAACACAGCCGACACACCAACACTAAAACACAGCCGAGACACCATCACTAAAACACAGCCGAGACACCAACACTTAAACACAGCCGAGACACCAACACTAAAACACAGCCGAGACACCAACCCTAAAACACAGCCGACACACCAACACTAAAACACAGCCGAGAAACCAACTCTAAAACACAGCCGAGACACCAACTCTAAAACACAGCCGAGACACCAACCCTAAAACACAGCCGAGACACCAACACTAAAACACAGCCGAGACACCAACACTAAAACACAGCCGAGTCACCAACACTAAAACACAGCCGAGACACCAACCCTAAAACACAGCCGAGACACCAACACTAAAACACAGCCGAGACACCAACACTAAAACACAGCCAACACACCAACACTAAAACACAGCCGAGACACCAACACTAAAACACAGCCGAGACACCATCACTAAAACACAGCCGAGACACCAACACTAAAACACAGCCGAGACACCAACCCTAAAACACAGCCGAGACACCAACCCTAAAACACAGCCGAGACACCAACACTAAAACACAGCCGAGACACCAACACTAAAACACAGCCGAGACACCAATACTAAAACACAGCCGAGACACCAATACTAAAACACAGCCGAGACACCAACACTAAAACACAGCCGAGACACCAACCCTAAAACACAGCCGAGACACCAACCCGTAAACACAGCCGAGACACCAACTCTTAAACACGGCCGAGACACCAACCCGTAAACACGGCCGAGACACCAACCCGTAAACACGGCCGAGACACCAACCCGTAAACACGGCCGAGACACCAACACTAAAACACAGCCGAGACACCAACACTAAAACACAGCCGAGACACCAACACTAAAACACAGCCGAGACACCAACACTAAAACACAGCCGAGACACCAACACTAAAACACAGCCGAGACACCAACCCTAAAACACAGCCGAGACACCAACCCGTAAACACAGCCGAGACACCAACTCTTAAACACGGCCGAGACACCAACCCGTAAACACGGCCGAGACACCAACCCGTAAACACAGCCGAGACACCAACACTTAAACACAGCCGAGACACCAACACTAAAACACAGCCGAGACACCAACACTAAAACACAGCCGAGACACCAACACTAAAACACAGCCGAGACACCAACACTAAAACACAGCCGACACACCAACACTAAAACACAGCCGAGACACCAACACTAAAACACAGCCGAGACACCAACCCTAAAACACAGCCGAGACACCAACACTTAAACACAGCCGACACACCAACCCTAAAACACAGCCGAGACACCATCACTAAAACACAGCCGAGACACCAACACTAAAACACAGCCGACACACCAACACTAAAACACAGCCGACACACCAACACTAAAACACAGCCGAGACACCAACACTAAAACACAGCCGAGACACCAACACTAAAACACAGCCGACACACCAACACTAAAACACAGCCGAGACACCAACACTAAAACACAGCCGAGACACCAACACTAAAACACAGCCGAGGGACTCAAAACAGGCATCGCTGCAAGTCAATTCAATATTAAAACATTTTAACACCGCTGTTATGTTTTTAAGAGCTTTTAAACTTGAGCTATAGGAGTTTAAAACAGCTCCTCATGTACGTTCATGATGTCATTGAGCGCAAACTGCCAATGAGCTTCTCCGCTCGCCCATCAATCATCCCGCTCTAGCAGTAAAGCCCGCCCCCTGCTGCCCAAAACACGTTTACTGTAGAAAAAGGAAATATATGGGTGGGTTTCCTTTGTTTTTAGTGAAATACACTCTTCTACTTTCTAAAACTAAAGGAAAGTTCTGGGCGAGTGATTAGAGACTATTTTAACTCTTCATTTTTAGCTGTTGAGTTCCATTCACTCCCATTCACTGAGGACTCACTCGCAGACGCCCTCTGCTGTTCAGCAGGCCTGTTTTTGATATAACGGGGAAATAGGAAGTGGCCAGACTCCTCGTAAACCACCTCTGCAAAAGGTGCAGTTTCTACGCTATGAAGGACCAGCTGGGCGAACCAGTCTGCTACAGTGCCACCCTGAGTCAGAGCAGTGCTGCAGCTCTAGTTAGTGAAGAACACCAGAGACAGAGGTTGTGGGTGAAGCAGATAAACAACGAGCTTCACTGAATCTGGATTTGAGTGTCTATTTATCCCCTAACAGACAGCACAACGCCATAATAATGATTTTGAGACATTCAAGGGATCCAAGAGGTTAACCGGAGGTCCCAGACCCCCCATGACCCCCTTTGGTTCTTGCTATATGTGCTGAGCAGACATATGATTTCTAGTGAAGGGGTCTCAGGGTTTGTTGTGTTTATGTGAATCCAGCTTTCTGAAGGGTTGCTGTTGTTTTATATCAAGTCAGAAGTGATGGATTATGTAGCCTATAGCCTGATGTATCTACACTGCGGGACATTAGTGTGTTTGTAAATTTGATCTACAAAGCTGACCCCCCTACCCAGGTCCCACTCCAGCCCTGCTCTCTGCTATGACTGCATTTTAAAAATGTGTTTTTTAAGGCCAGAGTCTTCCCAAATCTATCGTCTCAGACACCAGGCAGTGTATTTTTAACCATTTCATGTAATATCTTGCTGTGTGGGAGCTGGACGTCTGGTCTGCGAGCGTCTCTGACTAAGTTTCTCTAGAATGAAGCGTTTCACACCAAACCACTCTGAACAACTTTGTTTACATCTGATTAATTATGCAGAAATTTTGAAAAAATGGTGGAGTCGCCCTTTAAAAGTAACACAAACGTATTATGTATATATTCTAATTTTTGAAAGTGTTTTTTGAAAAAGGTGAGGTAGTTGATTATATGAGCCCTGTTTGTCTGCGTGCTGGTGATGATTAAAGATTTATGGACATGTTTGGAGGCCGATCAGTGAGAATGTCCCTTACTGTGTCCCTCCTCCTCTCCAGCCTGGCTCTGCGTCCAGCCTCAGATTCCACAGAGCGCCGCAGAGAGAGAGCAGTGGAGGCAGCGGGCAGACAGGCAGAGGGGTTCGGGGCGGAGGTCCGGCAGCCCGGCGAGCGCAGCGGAGACACAGCGGTGAGTGAAACAGCTTCAGCACCAGCCAAACACTTTCAGACCAACACTGAGACCTAAACAGGACGGCTGGTCTCCATGTCAACCAATGGCTTAAATGGTCTCTGTGTCCGGTAGCAAAGTTGTACAGCAATACTAGATGGGGGGGGGGGGGGGTTATGCCATTAAAATAACATTAAATATCATTAAAATGAGTTTAATGTGCAAGCGTCTGACTAGATGGGCAGTTTTTTAGATTTAAAGGGTGTTTCTTTTAAGAGAAATTGAACATTTCTGCATAATTTAAGGTTTACTTTAAGTTCAGATGTAGTCAGAGTCGTTCAGGGCGGTTTGGTGTGAAACTCTCTGTTCTAGATAAACTAACCGGGTCAGAACCGTTCACAGTGGTGGTGATGGGAACCAGACGTCCCTCTAAAAGCTCCTACAGAAAGTTCCTACATGAACTGGTTCTGAATTCACTGCCTGATGACTGAGACGCTGTTTTATGAGAGTTTAGAGAACTTCAACTCCATTCATGGTGGAGGGAGACATGCAGGGCGCTGTGCGGCAAAATAGTCCCCAAAGAAAGCTCATTATTCCAGATTTTCCACTGTTTTCCATCATCAACATTCCATATAAACTCAGAAGACTCATGTAGGTTCTCTGGTGGTTCTGGATGGTAAATAAAGTGTCTATAGCTGTGTTGTCGTCATGGCGACGCCTGGTTCCCATCACCACCACTGTAAAGACCGATTTCACCCCAAACCGCTCTGAATGACTCCTGACTGAGTTATACAGAAATGTGGAAAAATTGGAGTTTCCCTTTAAGGCAATAGTAGCTGGACTGTGAGTCACAAAGACCTGAATTAACCACACATGAATTATGCATAGAGATGCTAACGTGGCCAGTGGCCTCTGCCTGAAGGCCACAGTGAGGATAAACATCCACAAACCCAAACCAACAAGTGCAGCTGAGGTTTCTCTCACAATCACGTCTGAACTGAGCCAGCAACACAGGCTTGCTGATTCAGCTCATCTTAGAACTAGTTAAGATATCAAACCCATCTTACTGCTCATTACAGGTGAGATTAAGTTAGGGCTTGAGTTAAAGTTAGACGATGTTTGGCTGAACGAGTTTAAAACTAGTCTTTCTAAGCACCGTTGACTGACTCTAATCTAACTGTGGTTAATTACTATTTGGAGAAATCGCTGCTGTCGCAAGAAAACCTCAGATCCCCACGTTTGTCGTTTTTCATTTGTTGCTGTAATTTGAAAATACCCGCTGTCCTTTACATTGTGTGTACGTTTCATGATGGATGGACTAAAACAAATGACCCTAAATAACATGGAAAGACGTCTGGTTCCATTCACTTACATTAAAAGCAAAGTAGGTTTTTTCCTTCTCCTGTAAAGTTAGTGTTTTGGAGATACGAGGTTTTGATCTGACAGCAGCGAAATGTTTCTACACTCATCAGCTCCACTGACCGTATAGCTGCTCTCTGTAGTTCTACAGTTACAGACTGTAGTCCATCTGTTTCTCTGATACTCTGTTACCCTGTTCTTCAGTGGTCAGGACCCCCATGGACCCTCACAGAGCAGGTACTGTTTGGGTGGTGGGTCATTCTCAGCACTGCAGTGACACTGACGTGGTGGTGGTGTGTTAGTGTGTGTGGTGCTGGTGCGAGTGGATCAGACACAGCAGTGCTGCTGGAGTTTTTAAACACTGCGTCCACTCACTGTCCACTCTATTAGACGCTCCTACCTTGTTGGTCTCAGGAACCCTTGAAGAACTATCTTTTTTGAGGGTATATATCAGCTTCAGTAGGTCTAAGCCGCTAACAGAACCCAGCTTTTAAAGTTGTGTAAAACAGTGTCGCATCACTCTTGGGTTCCTGTAACTGATTACGTCGGCATGCGCCAGCAGCCAGGGAAAGACAATGCTGTTTCTCTTCCCCTCCCGCCACCCCACTGGTCAGGCAGGGAAAATGCTGAGCTCAGAGACCCTCCCTGCTACTGAGGTTCACCCTGATAAACGTCATAGTGCAGGAGAACAAAGTACTGTGATTTGTGATTCATGCTGACTGTGAAAACATCCTGATTTTCAAAGTGGACGTGAAGAGTTTCATTCCATAATGCAGCATATTCATTTGTCATAAGAAGAGATTTGAAAAGAATAATAGCTGACATATAAAAATGATGTTTTCTCTAATAAAAGCAGTATTAAGCTTGATATAGCACAAATATATTTGTTTGTCTAAAGCCCAACAACATGCCTCATGAAAATCTGTGGTGGTTACTGTGTTTTGGAACCAAACCCTTCAGTTGTTTATGGTACAGGGTGATTCCAGTGTTGTGGGGCAGTCGTGGGCTGGAGGTTAGGGACCCAGTCCTGTGACCGGAAGGTCGCTGGTTTGATCTCCTGAACCGACCGTCCATGACTGAGGTGTCCTTGAGCAAGACACCTAACCCCCAACTGCTCCCCGGGCACCATAGATAGGGCTGCCCACCGCTCTGGGCAAGTGTGCTTACTGCCCCCTAGTGTTTGTGATCACTAGTGTGCTTACAGATGGGTTAGACTGCAGAGGTGAAATTTCCTCGTTGTGGGACTAATAAGGGTCACTGAATCTAATCTAATTAAAAAAGATTAATCTGATTTAAAAATGATTAATTTGGCTTGTAAATCGTTACAGATCAGTGCAGTGAGCTGTAAATGATGTAAATGAGCATAAAGTTTATTATGTAGTTCTACAAGGTCTCAGTCTGAACCTCCTCCAGCTGGACGGACGACATCAACACCACAGTCAAACTCATCCCAGACTGGACTGAGCGTGTCGGGCGTCGCTGCTCTCACGGCTCTTTCAGTGGGATTTCGGAGATCATCCAGTGCTGTGGAACCAGCGCCGAACGCTCTGAGCTGCTGGAGCTTCACTGCTGATGAAAATCCCGCTGCTCAGTTCTGACGGATTCACTCTGATTGACGTGGAGAACGCAGAACGTTCTGCTCAGGGGTCTCAGCTCCTCTCAGACTGAAGGAGCCGGTCAGAAACTCTATGACCTCCTCTTACAGTTGGAGTGTGATTGGTTCCTCGGCGCCTCACGGTTGTAAAAATATGGCACTTTGAAATCAGATGAATCGTTCTGAATCACCCTGTACCTTCTGTATTAGTTATTAGAGAAACATTTGGTTCTCAGCCCATCAAAGAACCCAGCTCCAGCGCTTCTCCTCGAGATCAACCTTCCCACAGGTTTGAGCGGAAACGTTACCCAACCCCACCAGATTATCTAATTATGAAGTATGAAGTTCTGCTCCTGGGGGGCCAGATACCTGCACAGTTTTGAGCAGGTCCCCACTGAATTAATGCTCTCAGAAGTCCTTGATTGCCTTTATTTGCCCTTAACTGTCTTCAGAAGTGCTTGTTTAGCTGAGTGAGGTTTGTTTGGATTGGACTGGAGGTGAAACCTCCGGAAGGTAGACCTCTAGATCGGGATGGTAACCACTGCATAATGGCTTGTTTTTCCATAGGGGCATCACAATGTCTAAGTTTGATCTTCCTCCGAGTTATGAAGAGTCCGCACATCATCAGTATGGTCCTCAGCAGCAGGGGGGTGGCTATCCATACGCGGCATATGGCTTCCCCCCACAGCCGGGGGTCTATACCGGATCAGGGCAGCCTGGGATGCACCCTCCAGCCGGAACGTGGCACGGACCAGGATACCCAGCGCATGGGATGCCATCCATCATCCCAACCTTCTCTCCTTCAGGGATGCCCTCCCCCAACCCCGGTAAGCTGGGAAGGGTGTAAATCTCTGACAGTTCAATTCGACCGTGACTCCATATAAAATCTTAAATTCCACCGTTTCTTAATTTGCTTGCTTTGGTACGATTTGGTGTTATTAAGAAAAACGAAGGGAACTATTTACACAGTAGTGGAATATTCAGTATTATTTATATATTTATTATGAATTTATATATAAGCAGTTATAATTAATTCTGATGTTCCAAATTCATTGCAGTTCAGTTTTCATCTTCAGATGCATTTCTATGTGAGAGAAAGTCACTGAGTGTGTTTACATGCACTTAATAATCCGATAACTGCAGAAAATCTGATTTGGTCAGTAATCAAAGCATTTTCATGCACTTGAGTAATCAGATAATGAGGAAACTCTGTCTACATGAATCAGACAGCAATCAGATTTCTGCTTTGCAACCAGCCAATAAACTCACATATGACGACGTGGCGTAAACGTAAAACTCAAACTTCATGACGTGGCTTTTTTAAAAAAACATTACGCCGCTTTACCTGAAAATATGAACATGCATCATCTAGAAGATGTATTTGGTTTCAGCGTCGCTCCAAATTGCTGAGGTTGCTGCGACGCTGCTCGCTTATTTCCGGTACCGCCGTCTGTTTTCACTCACGCTCAGACTGAGAAATCCGAAAGAAATCAGAGTGAGAGCTCACAGCACTGAGAAACCTGACTACTGAGCTCAAATCCAGCCTCTATCAGATTTCTACACCTCGCTCTGATCTAAGAAATCGAAGTATGCTGTTTATATGACCATTTCAATAATCAGATAATTGAATAAACAGAGAAATCCAATTATGATGGGATTATTGAGTGCATGGAAACTCAGTGGGCTTATGTTATTGTCCATTTTTGCCCTTTTCTCATAACACTCACTGACGTTTTCCAGATTGTGCTGTCCAGTAAAAGTGATCAGTCAAAACTAGTGAGACGCAATCACATCACGATCACATTTGCATCTGCAGATAAATCAGAGGCATCGGACAGATGTTTAGATTTGATGCTTTTTTCAAAACTGATATTTGAGACTTTGATGTGTTTACTGAGCACAATGTTCAGGCAACGAAGAGTCACTGCGGTTTTTTTCTGCGTTTGTGACCCTGAAAGATGTTTTATATTCGTCCGCCACACTATTTCAGGTAGATGTGGCCTCAGTTTCTACATTTTATAAGCCATCGTGCATCGGCGTCAGCAGACACGCACATGAAAAACAATATTAGGTATGAGCATCGGCCAAAAACACTGTCAAAACCTACGTTGATTATATTCAAATTCCATCCATAATCTACTGGAGCATCCAGGCGTAATCTGTTCCAAACCGCCTCAGCCCTGTTCTCACATTCAAAGGGAATTCTGGAGAACAGCAGAGGCACTAAGCCTGGATGAAAGTCTGCACTCCCTACAGAAATGGAGAGAATGAGACGTTTAGAGACTCGTAATAGACGCTTGATGTTTCTACATTACCTGCTTTTGCCTTATTGAAAGCTGTAAATGAAGCAGTTTGGCTTCCGCGCAGAGGCGAGGCGGCGGAGGCTGCACAGCTACTCAGCCGACGCTCTGAGAAACAGCGGCGTCAGACTTACAGAAGAGAATAAAACGCCTTCAGAAGGCAGACAAAGCCGTTTCTGTCGCCGCTCGTTCTCAGGAGAGCTCGGAGAGCAGACAGAGCACACAGTCAAACAATGTCTGTTGTTGCAGGAGACTCCGAAGGCTTCGCAGCAGGTGGATTATGGGAAAGCATGAGCGTCCGGCATGCGTTCATCAGGAAGGTGAGATGAACTGCTGAGCGCTGCTGAGACTCTTCAAAAGGAGGTCTGCATGCGCAGTTTGACAAACCATGACTGCTGCTAAGCACATTAACAGGGTGGGGATGTAAAAGGATTAGAAACATGTATTCAGAATACAAATTAAACTCAGTCCATGTTACGTTTTATGAAGGCAGTATTTAAAATACATTTACTTTTTTTCATTTTTAGTAACTTTTAGAACTTACACGCCTAAATTTACACAACGTACAGTCTTTAAAAGGAACACCATCAATGCTCGTTTATTAAGTGCTTTAAAATAACACAAACATGCTTGTTAGAATCTAAAGAGGGACTCTTATTATGAATCTCAGTGTTACTGAGCTCTGCTAAAGCCCGAGTAGACTGATAAATCAATGTGATCAGTTATTAGTACTTGAAAGTAGTTTACAAGTATGACATACTTAAAAGTATCAAAAGTATTAATTATACTATATATATATACACACACACACAGGTCGCCAGTCCATCGCAGGGCAGCCAGACAGACACAGACAGTCAGTCACACCCAGGGGCAGTGTAGCACGTCCAATCGGCCTGACTGCATGTCTTTGGACAGTGGGAGGAAACCGGAGAACCTGGAGGAACCCCACGCAGACACGGGGAGAACATGCAAACTCCCGTTCTTAATCCACAGGGTTTAATATGATGTCGGCCCACCCTTTGCAGCTATAACAGCTTCAACTCTTCTGGGAAGGCTTTCCAAGGGTTTACAAGGGTTAGGAATGTTTATGGGAATTTCTGACCGTTCTTCCAGAAGCACATTTGTGAGGTCAGACACTGATGTTGGACGAGAAGGCCTGTCTCACAGTCTCCACTCTAATACATCCCAAAGGTGTTCTATGGGGTTGAGGTCAGGACTCTGTGCAGGCCAGTCAAGTTCTTCCACACCAAACTGGCTCATCCACGTCTTTATGGACCTGCTTTGTGCACTGGTGCGCAGTCATGTTGGAACAGGAAGGGGCCGTCCCCAAACTGTTCCCACAAAGTTGGGAGCATGAAATTGTCCAAAATCTCTTGGTGCTGAAGCTTTAAGAGCTCCTTTCACTGGAACTAAGGGGCCGAGCCCAACTCCTGAAAAACAACCCCACACCATGATCCCCCCTCCACCAAACTTTACACTCACAATGCAGTCAGACAAGTACCGTCTCCTGGCAACCGCCAAACCCAGACTCGTCCATCAGATTTCCAGACGGAGAAGCGTGATTGGTCACTCCAGAGAACACGTCTCCACTGCTCTAGAGTCCAGTGGCGGCGCTTTACACCACTGCATTCCACGCTTTGCATTGCGCTTGGTGATGTAAGGCTTGGATGCAGCTGCTCGGCCATGGAAACCCATTCCATGAAGCTCTCTACGCTGTTCTTGAGCTGATCTGAAGGCCACATGAAGTTTGGAGGTCTGTAGTGATTGACTCTGCAGAAAGTCGGTGACCTCTGCGCACTATGCCCCTCAGCATCCGCTGACCGCTCTGTCATTTTACGTGGCCGACCGCTTCGTGGCTGAGCTGCTGTCGTTCCCAATCGCTTCCACTTTGTTATAATCCCACTGACAGTGGACTGTGGAATATTTAGTAGTGAGGAAATTTCACGACTGGACTTGCTGCACAGGTGGCGTCCGATCACGGCACCACACTGGAATTCACTGAGCTCCTGAGAGTGACCCATTCTTTCACTAATGTCTGTAGAAGCAGTCAGGGGCTTGGTTGCCAATACTTTTGACAATATAGTGTGTGTGTGTGTATATATATATATATATAGAACCCTACACACATATATATATATATATATATATATATATATATATGTGTGTGTGTGTGTGTGTCGCTGTTGTCGGGAAAAAACCTTGTATCTTTAAAACAGTAACTTTACAGGAGAAGGAAATAACTCACTTTACTTTTAATGTAAGTCAATGGAACCAGACTTTTTCCAGGCCATTTTTCAAGTGTGTCATGCGTGTGTTTTATACGGTATATAGACTTCGCCTGGTTTTCATGTTGTGTGTTGCAGGTCTACCTTATTTTGGCAGCACAGCTTTTGCTCACAACCTCAATTGTAGCCGTGTTCACATTCGTGTGAGTATGAATAATCAGCTATTTCAATTAAAGCAGGTTGTTTTGTGTTATACACATAAAAAGCCTTTGTGTGTTTCTGTTTGTTACCGTCTCGCCCTGCAGTGATCCTGTACGCCTGTTTGTAATCCAGAATCCCGGCATTTACTGGGCATCGTTGTGAGTTTTTGGTCCTTTATTAATCTGATTAGGGTTCATTAGTGCAGCTCAGGATTTAATCACATCTACAGGAACAGAAGTGTCGTACTGGAACTGACTGGTAAATGATTCATCCTTTTCACAGTGCTGTGTACTTTGTTGTGTACCTTGTGCTGGTGTGCTGTGAGAAACCACGGTGAGTTTAACCCTCATATGCGTCACTGCATCACAGCCACTCAGGCCAATTCAGGTTATTTTATCCAGCGCTGATAAATATTCGCCTTTATTTACAGGAGGAGATTTCCTTGGAATTTGGTTCTTCTCCTAGTTTTTGTAAGTGTGATTTTAAGTTTTTGGCGAGACTCACTGCGTTGTTCCCGTTTTCTTAGAGGAACCAGAACGTCTGTTTTAAATGTATAGAGCTAAATTCATGTTTCTCCCACAGACTCTTGCCATGTCCTATATGACAGGGACAATAGCAAGGTCAGTCTCTCACACACACACACACACACACACACACACACATACACATATAGGTACACATATAAAAAATGATGGTTCTTCAAGGGTTCTTGAACCATGAGCAATCAAACAACCCTTTCCATGATTAAAGGGTTCCTTGCATCATGGAAGGGTTCTTCACATTGATGGAAAATGTGCTGTAGGTGGTTCTGTACAGAACCTTTTCAAAAAGGGTCCCATGTAGCACCAAAAAGGGTTCGTCTATCATAACAAGCCTGACAATTTCACAATAGCAGAACCCTTTTTGGTGCTATATAGAACCGTCTACAGCACCTTCACCATCAGTTCTCCATCAAATCTATCTATCTATCTATCTATCTATATATACACACACACACACACACACACACACACACACACACACACACACACGTAAATATGTATGGGTCGTTCTACAGAGACGTCCATTTCTGTGTCCCTTGCGTTTACAGATATATTACACTTGAAAAACTTGTTAAGGTTACAATTTATTTACATTTTAAAATGACCCAAAAAGTGATTTTAACAATTCCACCTTCTTGAGCCTCAATTCAGCAATATTGGGTTTTAAATCAATCACATAGAATTCCAGTCACCACAGAAGAGCTCGTCCCCACAGCCGTGTGTGAAGGCCAGGGCCAGATTTTCAGGTTAAAAAAACAAAACAACAAAAAAAACATTTTTCTGCCATTTTAACTATAATAATCTATACATGACTATGAAATATATGAATTAAATAACAAAGAAAATAAATAAATATATGATGAAAGTTCTCCAGGAGTCGTGTCACTGGTGTTACCGCATAACAATCTCTTATTTTGAAATAAAAGTCACACCGATGACGTCACTCAACCTCCTTCGACCTGTTTTCTGAGGATCTATGGAGAAAAGCTCATGGTGAGTCCACTGCGTCTCTCAGTTCTCAGAGATCTTCTCATTCAGCTCATGATCTCATATGAAGCTTCTAGCTGACGTCACCGGTGTGACCGACTTTATTCTGAGGTCACTGTGAAAAAATAGAAACACAAATGGATTAAATTCCATATTTTAGTGGACGTTCCCTGATGGACAGCGTGTGGTTTGATGTTCTGTGAAATGCGTTGATCATTAAAAACGTCTCTGGTGTTTCCTTTATTATGTGGAACACCAGAGACGGTCAGTAACACCAGTGACTCCTATGGAGAGACAGGAAAGTGGACGCTTCTGTAGAACGACCCATTTACATCATTATCATGATAAATCATATTTCAGTACAATACAGTATACTTCTTTTGAACATATTGTGGGCATCGTCAACAAGGAGGTGGTTATAATGTTACACCTGATGGGTGTATGATAATGTAATATAATGATATTGTCGATGTTCTCGTTGCAGTTATTTTGACACCAAAGCAGTGTTCCTGGCCCTGGGGATAACAGCAGTAGTGTGTGTCGCTGTGACGGTCTTCTCTTTTCAGACCAAGGTAAAAACTGCAGTACTGGAGGCTTTGGAGCTTCGATCAACTACGTGGCTCTGAAACGGGCCTTTGTTGGCTGTATCGAATGACCCCATTGTCTCAGCTTACAATGACCGTCTGTCCCTCTTAAAACATTCATGCCCAACTGGTAAATGTCTCATGCCTTTCCCATCACAAGCCCCTGATTAATAACACAAACTGTTCCAGCTGTCTGAACAATGTCAGGAGGACTGTAGGACAAGTACAGCACTTTGCTCCTCCCTGAAACAGTTAACTTGGCAATTGTGTCTATTATAACATTTATATCACTTCACTTAGATGCACTATATGGACAACAGCACTGGGACACACCTCTTAATCATTGAATTCAGGTGTGTCAGTCAGTCTCATTGCCACGGGTGTGTAAAATCAAGCAGCTAGCCATGCAGCCTGCCTTTACACACATTAGTGAAAGAATGGGTCTAAAGAGCCACTGAACTCGAGCGCGGTGCTGGGATAAGATGCCACCGCTGCAACAAGTCAGTTTGTGAAATTGCTTCCCTCTGAGATGTTCCACGATCAGCTGTGAGTGGTATTGTTGAAAAGTGGAAGCGTTTAGGAACCATGGGAGCTTCATGGCAACGTTTCCATGGCTGAGCAGCTGCACACAAGCCATACACCACCAAGCACAATGCCAAGTATCGGAGGCAGTGGAGTAAAGCGCCGCCGCTGGACTCTGGAGCAGTGGAAACACATTCTGTGGAGTGACCAATCACACTTTTCTATCTGTCAGTCTGATAGACGAGTCTGGGTTTGGAGAACATTACCTGCCTGACTGCACTGTGCCAGCTGTAAAGTTTGGTGGAGGAGGGATGATGATATGGGTGAAGGGGAATCTTAACGCTTCAGCACCAAGACATTTTGGGCAATTGTACACTTCTAACTTTGTGGGAACAGTTCGGGGAAGAACCTTTTCTGTTCCAGCATGACTGAGACCCAGTGCATCTGGTTTTGAGAACCATCATCAAAGTAAGGTCCATAAAGGCATGGCTGGGTGAATTTGGTGTGGAAGAACCTGACTGGCCCTCACAGGTTCCTGACCTCCACCCCATCAAACACCTTTGGGATGAACTAGAATGGAGATTGTCACCAAAACGGCTCGTCCAACATCAGTATATGACCTCACAAATGCTCTTCTGGATGAATGGGCAGAAATTCCCACAGGCTCTCTCCACACTCAATCTGTAGAAATCTTCCTAGAAGAGTGGAAGCTGTTAGAGACGCAAAGGGGGACCGACTGCATATTAGCACCTACAGATTTAGAACGGGATTCATAAAGGATCCTGTAGGTGTCCCTATACTTTGTCTATATGGTCTATTTTGATATGTGTGTACAGATACATTGTTACATCCAAAAGTTTGTAGACACCAGCGTTTCTTCTGAAATGAAGGGTATTAATAGTGAGTCTGTGCTGCAGTAACAGCCTCTACTCTTCTGGGAAGGCATTTGATGGAGCATTAGTGAGGTCAGGTACTGATGTTGGATGGTCAGCTCTCGATCACGCCACCCCATCCCAAAGGTACTGGATGAAGCGCCAGAGAACATAGATCCACTGCTCCACAGCCCAATGCTGGGGGGGGGGGCTTCATACCCCTCTAGCCCACACTTGGCATTCGGCTCGGTGACCTAAGGCTCTTGAGTGGCTACTCCAGCAGTCGCATGGCTTTACCAGCAAACTAGCTAAATGCATTCATTAGACAGGCTGTCTGGATACTTTTGGACATATTGTAGGTTGAAATGTTCCTAAAGCTGCACTTCTGGTTTAACATATGTAAAGTTAACAGGGCTTTTGACTGGATGACTCGTGTTTTTGGCCAGGTGGACTTCACCTCCTGCACCGGTCTGTTGTGTGTTATGGGAGTCGTTGTCTTGGTTACAGGCATCATTACAACCATCGTGCTCTCCTTTCAGTATGTAAGTGTTACTGGTCACACTGAGGACACTGGTGTACACTCCCTGTCCACTTTATCGGAAACCCCTCACTCTTGTAGCTTCACCTAGATGCTGGTGTACAGATAAGAGACTGTAGCCCATCTGTTCGTGTTAGCCACCCTATAGTCCCTCATCAGTGGTCAGTTTCTGGTAATATCTGGACCACAGTGGCCGTGTGGTTTAGGAACTGACTAAGGGCTGACTAGAGGGGGGTTGAGAAACTGTGCAGCAGCAGATGGACTACAGTCTACAGCTGTATACTGAGATAGTAAGCCTATAAAGTTGGTGGATCTCAAAAAGTTGCCAGGGAGTGGCAGGTGTTTCTAATAAAGTGAACGGTTTGCTTCTCCAGTACATAAAGCCACCTTTCTTTAACCTCTCAGGTTCCTTGGCTTCACATGCTGTACGCTGCTATCGGAGCGATAGTCTACACCCTGGTGAGTTTACCAGAATCTTCTAGGAACTGGCACGACTGACTGAGCACTCAATACGTAACCACCTCTCAGAATCAGAATCCTTTATTGATCCCAGAGGGAAATTGCAGTTGTTACAGCTGCAACCGTTTATGTAAAAGAATAAACACTTTAACGACTTAAAACAAAGATAAAGAGAAATTTGCGTTGTGTCCACGAGATTTAAGTTCTTATGAATAGAGTAACCGTACAGTAATACGGTGACTGTGATAATAAATATTAAACATCTAGTATAAAGCAGTTCAAATTACTGTACCTCAGTTACTGCACACATTATTATTATTAAACATATGAACAGTACTCTCACAAGTAATTGCAAATTGAGACTGCATAAAAATCCCACCTAGAGCTAAAATTTACAGCTGGCTCCGTGGTGTCAGCTGGTTCCTGTGCTGTTTGTTTGGCTGTCGAATAGCCATGTACATGTCCAGCAGGGTCAGGTGTGGCAATACGTTGAAATTGGGGCAGCCATGGGCTGGAGGGTGTGCATCCCGAAGGTCGATCCCCAGAGCCGACAGCACATGACTGAGGTGTCCTTGAGCAAGACACCTAACCCCCAACTGCTTCCCGGGCACCGTGGACAGGGCTGCCCACCGCCCCCTATTGTGTGTGTTCACTAGTGTGTATGTGGTGTTTCACTGCACGGACGGGTTAAACGCGGAGGTGGAATTTCCCCAAGTTTTCTTTAAAATTTGCTGATTCTTATTCCACTAAATTCTTTGAAACCGATCGTTTAAAAACAACGAACAGAAAAAAAACCCACATCCGTGTCGCCTATGAAGAAAAAGATCAGATTTGGGCCACCTTGACCTGCTGCTGTACTCGCTCACCACTGGAGTCCGTCTTCGTGCAGTCGTCTGCTGGTCATTTAGGTCTGAACTGATCTTCTGTGCTTCTGTCTCGTGCAGTTTCTGGTGTATCACACTCAGGTGCTGATAGGGAACCGCGCTCACACCATCAGCCCGGAGGAGTACGTCTTCGCAGCGCTCTCTCTCTACGTAGACATCGTGCAGATCTTCATCTTCCTGCTGCAGATCACCGGCAGCTCCTCAGAGTGACCCCCAGGGTAGGGCTGTGTGTGCGAACACACTCAATCCCCTGCAGTTCCAACACTCGGAACACCTTCCCGGCGCTGCTCTCCGTGCGCCGAGCCGATGGGTTACAGTGTGTTGTGCTGACTGTGTATCAAATCTGCTTCTGCACTTTAAAACGGTTTCATTTGCGCTTTGGAAGCTCCGTTATATCAGCCGTGCTTCAGCGAGCACAGAGGAGGCAACTCCCTTAACATGCGTGAAGTTGATTAATGCAGAATTAACTTGACCTGCAGAAAATGGATTTATATAATCTGTGGATTTATGATGACATGCTACACTGTGTTCTCTGTTGTTTGTGTCAAGTCTGGATTTACTCAATTTTATTTTCATAATATAAGACTAAATATATCCAAATCAGCAGCGTGTTGCCTCTTATATTATTATCTTTAATAACACATCTGTATTAACACACATGGGGCTCTGCAGATTATATTAATAATAAAACAATCTAGTCTTTTATAGCTATGCTTTTTTGTGAGAGACAGCATGGGGAACTTAAAATATGTATCATCAGGGTATCAAATCAATACTTAAAGTATTGATTTAATACCCTGATGATACTTTAAGTATTGATGTGATACCCTGATGATACTTTAAGTATTAATTTGATACCCTGGTGATACTTAAGGTATTAATTTGATACCCTGGTGATACTTAAGGTATTAATTTGATACCCTGATGATACTTAAGGTATTAATTTGATACCTTGATGATACTTAAGGTATTGATTTAATACCCTGATGATACTTAAGGTATTGATTTAATACCTTGATGATACTTAAAGTATTAATTTGATACCCTGGTGATACTTAAAGTATTAATTTGATACCCTGATGATACTTAAAGTATTAATTTGATACCCTGGTGATACTTAAAGTATTAATTTGATACCTTGATGATACTTAAGGTATTGATTTAATACCCTGATGATACTTTAAGTATTGATGTGATACCCTGATGATACTTTAAGTATTAATTTGATACCCTGGTGATACTTAAGGTATTAATTTGATACCCTGATGATACTTAAGGTATTAATTTGATACCTTGATGATACTTAAGGTATTAATTTGATACCTTGATGATACTTAAGGTATTGATTTAATACCTTGATGATACTTAAAGTATTAATTTGATACCCTGGTGATACTTAAAGTATTAATTTGATACCCTGATGATACTTAAAGTATTAATTTGATACCCTGGTGATACTTAAAGTATTAATTTGATACCCTGATGATACTTAAGGTATTAATTTGATACCCTGATGATACTTAAGGTATTGATTTAATACCCTGATGATACTTAAAGTATTAATTTGATACCCTGGTGATACTTAAGGTATTAATTTGATACCCTGATGATACTTAAAGTATTTTTAATTAGGGATGCATTAATACCATTTTCTTTTCAGTCCAAGTATGAGTACATGTTTTTAGTACTTGCTGATACTGAGTTCAATATCATACGGAGTAACTTACTCAGAATTAAGTATTTGTTAGTATAAAAGTGAAATTAACAGTTAAATAATTAATTTTTATCAGTTCATTTATTGATTTGAAATGAAACGCATAAACCCGAAACCCACATTCTGCACACAAAATGCATAGCTGACTTCTAGTCTTCAGCATTTCAGAATGGTTTAAGCTACAGACATGATCCACATATCAGGATGTTCAGCAGACGCCGCCCGCTCAAGGTCGCATGATCTCATCGAGCTGTGACTCATCGTCTGTGAGTAATTCAGCTCAGAAAATCACCAAAAATCCTGATATCATTGATATTATTAGCCTTCATATTATAAACAAAGGGTTAAAACAGCGACATGGTTCACTCATCAGACTCTGACCCACCATCCAGAGCGATTTCATCCCCCTGTGACCGTCCATCAGCCAGAGATCAGCTCCAAAATCACCCAAACCCACTCACTACTGTTACACTACATCTCTGCTTTTAGCCTTCATATTATAAACAAAGGGTTAAAACAGCGACACGGTTCACTCATCAGACTCTGACCCACCATCCAGAGTGATTTCATCCACCTGTGACCGTCCATCAGCCAGAGATCAGCTCCAAAATCACCCAAACCCACTCACTACTGTTACACTACATCTCTGCTTTTAGCCTCATATTATAAACAAAGGGTTAAAACAGCGACACGGTTCACTCATCAGACTCTGACCCACCATCCAGAGCGATTTCATCCACCTGTGACCGTCCATCAGCCAGAGATCAGCTCCAAAATCACCCAAACCCACTCACTACTGTTACACTACATCTCTGCTTTTAGCCTCATATTATAAACAAAGGGTTAAAACAGCGACATGGTTCACTCATCAGACTCTGACCCACCATCCAGAGTGATTTCATCCACCTGTGACCGTCCATCAGCCAGAGATCAGCTCTAAAATCACCCAAACCCACTCACTACTGTTACACTACATCTCTGCTTTTAGCCTCATATTATAAACAAAGGGTTAAAACAGTGTAAATTCACACATCATGTCCATCAGGACTTGTGTCCAGAGTGACTTCATGCACATTAAACACAGTAATCCCGTTCAGAAATCCATCAGGGAGTTCCGGCGTTTATATCCATTCAAATCCCCATTTAACCAGTTATGCTGCACTAGCTACCTCGGACCGAGTAGATGGTCCTGCTCTGTCCAACACACGTGGGCATCTGTGGACATTCTTAGCCTGACCGGTAGCTTAGTTCTGTTGGGCTGATTCCACACAGTGGAATCCTTGTGGGAATCTGCCAAGGGGAAGATTTTAACGTCCATGTGGTCAGAAACACTTAATGCGAGCAGAGCTTCCTTCCCTGCCGGGCTGAGCCCTGTGTTCATCAGCACAGATGCTGGAGTCAATACATTTTGATGAGGTCCAGTACGAGTGCAGTGTTGGGTCGACACCCGAAACCAGAATCGATATGGATGAATCCGTTTTTAACGGCCCTTTGAGAAATGTTGAAACTCTTTAAAGGAACAGCCGTTACAGCTTCATTACAGAACATGCAGTACTGTACGAACGTCTCAGGCACCCAAGACATTTTCTAAATCTGTTTATTTGCTGAGAAAAGTGTTAATATTTGAATAAACAAAATGTATAGAACATTAATTAATAATGATATATATATATATATATATAAACAGTGATGTTCTGGATGTTGGTCTGTTTGTTTAACCATCTCCAAGCCTCTCCTCTCCTAAAAAGCAGCTCCTGGTTTGACCAATCAGTGCTCAGTAAATTGAGCTCATGATGTCATTGATGATATTAACGAGTCTCTGTGGCGGCTGTGAAGGTGTCCAGGAAAAATATGGACCCGAGAAATTCTTGTTACTGTTTATTGTTTTCTGTTTATTTGAATTATGAAAATGTTGAAAGTCTGACACGAAGAATTAAAGCAGCTCTGGAGGCAAAAAGGGGGTCCAACCTTTTACAAGCAAGTAAAATTCTGATGCTCGGTCTGCACTTCAGCAAGTTGTCTTGACCACCTCTACAGGCCTAAATGCAGTGAGTTGCGGCCGTGTGATTGGCTGATTAGCTATTTGTGTTAACAAGCAACTGAACAGGTGTTCCTAATAAAGTGGCAGGTGAGTGTATAAATCAGGGCTAACAAAGGACTTTCGCTGAAACATCTCAAGAAACGTCAGGTAGGCGAGAGTTTTTATGCACAGCTACTAAATACAAGATGAAATAAATAGGGTTACTGAACTAAAACGACATGAGAAGTGATGCGCTGGTTTTTCTTCATTCATTTCCACATTTACCAAAGATTGCTTCACCTTCTAAGCTGCTTTTCCTTCTAATACGCAGAGGGTGCTGGAGCCCATCCCTGCAATCATTGGGTGGACGGAAGGAAGCACCAGTGTTAACCATCACTGATGTAACGTATTTTGGTAATTTAGGAAGGAATTATGAATTTAAATCAATTAATGTCAGATTTTCACCATAAAGTGCAACCGATGCTTTACTGATGACGGTCGACTGTCTCGATTTCCATAACGGGGGTGGTCAGAAGGGCGGCTATGCTTTGGGCTAGGGCGGCACTGGCCCCCCCGGCCGCCCGCTGGCCGCCCCCTGGCTATCCCTCTCATGCGTTAGAGCAGAAACCAACCTGGTGCTTCTGGGACCTTCCGCTGTGCACCACTCTGAGTTTGTGACTTGGTGGTCCTGCTGTGTGAACGAAGCCCAAGTGGCTCAGGTCTGGTCTGAAAACACCAGACCGTCCACACAGCTGTAAAAACAGATCTGAGACATTAGGGCAAAAAATAAATAAATAATAAATCGGATTTGTGCCACTTCAGTCTGGTAATGCGAGCGCAGCCATAAACGGAGCAATAAAGCCTTTTAGACAGTTAAATCTCATCATCATGCAGTGACTGTTTTAGTTGGGCTAATCATGAAGTCACTTCATAGCAGTGGTTCTCAAACCAGCCCTCAGGGCCTCCTAGACATCCACATTTTTGCTCCAACCTAACTCGCAAGACGGAAGGACAGAAGAAAAACGAGGCCCAGTTTGATCCTTACAGCGCTGGCAGCTCCGCGGTGGATCAGACTCACGCTTGTTCTGACAGAGCCGTCACATTTACTCCCATTTTAAACCCCTGAAGCGAGTTTAGCTGAACCCGTGTAAACAGCTGCTGAACTAATGACAGAGCGACGCCCCGTTATTTACTAAAAGTGAAGAAAATTCAGCTTTTCATGTTTTTGCACTTTCAAACACGGCATGAAGCCTCGGGTTAGTGTCACAAATACACTGTGGACCCTCAATGAAAGCCACAGTGACCTTTCAGCCTGGCAGAACCACTGGCAGAACCAGAACCACAGGAGCCTGAAACGAATGCAAAGTGGCCTACAGGAGTTTGAACTGTACAGGTTTCGGCAGGAGGAAACCCGTTTCCACACGCAGCTCACCAGCTAATTATCAAGCTGTTCAGGTGCGTCAAAGAAGGGAAAATCCAAAATTACACACAGAGCTTCAGCCCTCCAGGCTTGGGGTTTGACACCCATCCTGAAAACTGTGATTCAGGAACGCTGCACGAGCTCAACACCTCAGCAGACGCCTAGAAATCTGAGGCACGTGGACGTGCCGGCAGGTTCAGGGCAGGAAAGAGAGCAAGGCTGGTGCCTTTCGCTTCTCATTAGAAAGTCTAGCATCAAAGCTCCGAGTTCACCTGCTTCCCATGTTTGTTTGACCCTCCCGCAGAGTCTAGTTCCAACCACAACCTGCTCCAGCTAATCACAGAAATACGTCACCTCGAAAGTCCATAAAATAGGTGCCGATCCTTATACAGGAGATCAAATCGGCATCCTTCAGTCACCTGGCTGGTACCCTAACCCCCACGGCTGCCCCTTCGCGGTATTCCCAAAGTACCTCACTTTCATGTGACCACCTTTGTAAATCACACTCATACCCCTACCTTCTGGCCACCTGCTGACCTCACCAGAAAAACCTCTGCACCGCCTAGTGGACTGAGAAAGCATCGCTTCTATTCTTCTAATACTAAATAGATTCCTTTGTTTTTGCTATTTGTATAATTAAATGTACTTGGTGTCCGTGTATCAGTACAGTACTAATATTTTACAGATTGTTTTCCCCCCACGTTAGGTGCAGGTTGGAACTAAGCTCTGCAGGAAAGTAGATCTTGATGAAGAAGCTGGTGACCACTGCTGCTTGTGAACCATCCTCCAGTCCAGTGGCGGCGCTTTACACCACTGCATTCCACGCTTTGCATTGCGCTTGGTGATGTAAGGCTTGGACGCAGCTGCTCGGCCATGGAAACCCATTCCATGAAGCTCTCTACGCTGTTCTTGAGCTGATCTGAAGGCCACATGAAGTTTGGAGGTCTGTAGTGATTGACTCTGCAGAAAGTCGGTGACCTCTGCGCACTATGCCCCTCAGCATCCGCTGACCGCTCTGTCATTTTACGTGGCCGACCACTTCGTGGCTGAGCTGCTGTCGTTCCCAATCGCTTCCACTTTGTTATAATCCCACTGACAGTGGACTGTGGAATATTTAGTAGTGAGGAAATTTCACGACTGGACTTGTTTTTTGAAAATGGATCTATATAGCACCACAAAGCTTCTTCAATTGTTACGATGTCAAGCTTGCAATAATAGAAGAACCCTCGTTGATGCCATATAGAACCTTTTAATCATTCAAAGGGTTTTTTGGGTGTTCAAGGTTCTATATAGAACCTTTTTTTTATTAAAGAACCCTTGAAGAACCATCTTTAAGTGTGTAGGTTTCTAGAATGACATTTTCATAGTGGCCTACTGGAACTGCCAGCGTGATGAAGGCCCTGACTGAAAAACGCTCATATAACATGCAAAATCCAACTAAAATAAAAGCTGATTTTATCTTTTCTTTAATTCAAAAACAGTCCAGGCAAATATCGACAAACTACAAACAAGCAAAGCCGGTGCTTTACTTATTTCCTTATTAATTAATTAATGATTATCTATTACTCAGTACTGGACTGAGCTGATGGTCTTCTCAAAAACCCTTTTAGCACATCTGCGCTTAAATAAAAGCTGTATTTTGTAATACAGAACAGGCTGCGATATTAATTTCCCTCTTTTTAGGCAGTTACTGAGCTGATGTGCTAATGTGCTCCGATTCGTGATGTATAAATATCTGTCAAGCGTACACTCGTTTATATAAATCTGACTCAAACACTGAGAATTTTCACACATTGAGCATAAAATCTGAGCGTTTTAGGAATTAGACCCCAGATGTCAATAAAATACAGCTCCACATTTGTGTTTATGCAATTATCTTTTAATTATTTATTACTTATATAACAATCTGCCAATTAATACATGCCTTAAAAATGCCTAATTACATTAAAGACTAGAACTGCAGGAATCGGCTGGTTAGTCAGACTCGGTAGTGTGTCAGGTAGCAAAGTTGGTTCAGTAGAAAAAGACCGATCACCTCAAACTCCCTCATCCCTCGTACATCACCTACTGTTACTGAACACCGATTCCCTTCAGACAGATTTAGGTACGTTAGTTTATCTTCGTTTTCTCCGGCCGGACTTATCGTACTCTAGTATAAGCATTAAAAAGTTATCTGTAAATCGTGGTGGCACTTGAACTTCCCGGTGCGTCCTGTTCCCCGACTCGGCAGTTGATGGTGTGTCCTGCCGCTCTGGTCGGGACAGAAGATCAGCCAGACCTGGGAGCTTTCAGGGCGTCAAACGCTTGGGGTCACGCGGGAACATGGACGTCTGACGCACGTTGTGGAGGCCGAGGTACAGCATGGTCACTCTCTCCAGACCTACAGGAGGAGGAGAAGTCGGTAAAGGCGCTTTAGAGGGGTCATTCAGCCAGATATGTAGTCACACTGCATTTACCCCGCTCTGACAAAGCACCCCGTTCGATTTCAATCCGAAAGCATCGGTTCTGTTACACAGGGTCGCGCAGAGTGCTGAGTTTGGGGGACGCGTGGAATTTAATTTCATGCAAATTCAGGCAGCTGGTATTTGGGTTGGCAGCTCAACCTATGGCACTAAGGCCCAGTCCCGTTTCTTACTTTTAAACCCCTTGTTTTCGAGTGTTGCCCCATGTTCCTGAGCTACAGGGCAGTGGTTGAGATCTTCCCTCTGAAATGAGACCCTCTAATAAAAGAGCATCACTTCATTAACAGCTACTAGCGCCGCTCTGTAGGCGACCCTGCCCGTCTGCAGGGACAGCAGAGGAGGGGAAAGTTCAGCTCCTCACTGCTGGGCTTTAGTTACATTTAGGGATCATACTCCTTCAAAGAGGGGGGCAGTTATTTATTATCACCCCCCCTAATTCTTCAGTGATGTGAAGCTGAAGTCAGATATTCTCCAGATTCTTGTTAGAAATTTCCCGTTCCACCTTAAATGGAGCAGCAGTTACATCCTGGAGCTTCAGGCATCAGAACTGCTGGACTATTTAAGGTGGAACGGGAAAGTTAGCTGGCTAGCTACCGAAACATTAGCATATTAGTAGTGATTTTCTACTCTTGTCACTAAGAAAAACGACCAAAACCCACTGAAACCGCATTAAACTAAGATAAAATGATGGTTATCATAATTTTATCTGAGAAAATTCTTACGTTTGTTTCTCTTGTGTGTTTTTTTTTTAAACTCTGGAGTGTCTCTCCGATTAAGCTCCGTTTGGACGGTCATGTAGCCCTAACATTTCCCCCCACCCCTCCAACAAGAATCAGGACACCGTACACCTAGACGAGGACAGAAAACAGAGGGCTAAGGGCTGAGTGGAGGGCTGAGGGGTGAAACGGGATTGGGCCCCTTTTTCAGCTGTTCACCTCCAGAAGCAGGAAAACGAACTGCTGGGTGATGAACTGACACGACGGATGTTGTGCTGATCAACAAAATAACCCTTTTTACCTTGTTTTGGAAAAGTTGTTTAATGATGCTCAACATGTTTCTGATTATCCAAAAAATTAAACTGGTCTCCGCTTTCATCTGAGGTCACGCTCATCGCTGGTAAAAGCATCCTGTAGTTTTATATTAGTTGTTTCTGTCTCCCAACTGACTGAAGCGAGAGGAGAAACGGTGCATATAGTGCAGAGTTTGGGTTTTTAAGTAGGAGATTCTACGATTTTGTGAACAGAAAACCGTCGTTTGCATTTGTGCGATTTGTCATATTCAGACGTCAAAGCGAAAAAAGTGGGACGTCTATAAAGAATGTTAATCGAATGTCAACGCAACCCATCATATATACATCTAAATGTAAACTGAATGTATGGAAAATTGACACTAACTACATTTTTTAGGGTTCGGACAACATGCAGACAGACTACACTGTCCACCTCTCATCCCACGCAGCCTGTCCTTTCTAGAGCGATGTCTGTACAATGAGGCCCACACAGAAAAGCACATTTCATGTGTCAGCTCTTTCGCCCTTTCGCCCTGGTCGGGTCGGAGCGCCTGCGGCATTTGTAAAACAAATGGACACGCAGCATTTCTGTGTGTGAGGCCAGACCAGGCCAGGCTTTCTGAATAGCTGCTTTACAAACAACAGGAGCTGCAACAGCAGCCGCTGTGGAAAAAGTCATATAAAGCCAAAAGAGAAGGACCGGAAAACAGAGCAGGTCTGTCCTACTGGACACAAGGTCTAATGAACTTAACATCCAGGCTGACGGGGGGGGGGTGTTACATAAATGGCACATCAAGATGTGCATTAAAACTAATGCTGTGTTCACACGTTGCTTCATTGCCCATAGCGCTGCATGGACAGCTGTGGGCTGGAGGACAGAAGGTCACCAGTTCGGATCCTCAGAGCCGACAGTCCATGACTGAGGTGTCCTTGAGCAAGACACCTAACCCCCAACTGCTCCCCGAGCGCTGCGGATAGGGCTGCCCACCGCTCCGGGCAAGTGTGCTCACTGCCCCCTAGTGTGTGTGTGTTCACTAGTGTGTATGT
>NC_051216.1:4689773-4732273 GCF_015220715.1 Pygocentrus nattereri | reverse complement strand
CTACAGGGGTCTAGAGGTGAGCGGCTCTACAGGGGCCTACAGGTGAGCGGCTCTACAGGGGCCTAGAGGTGAGCGGCTCTACAGGGGTCTAGAGGTGAGCGGCTCTACAGGGGTCATGCTTTCTTACTACAGTAATAAAACCTCACACCTACAAATAAGAAAAAGAAAAATCTTCTCTGACACTATTTAAAAAGCAGTATTTGAGTATTTGTGAGCATGTTGGCTTAAGCAGGTCGACAAATGCACCTTGTAAAGTCTTATGACAACATACTGACATAAGAGGCCTTAAACTAAAGTGGCATTTGGTCCATTTATAGCACTGTTATGAAGCGTCATGGATGGAACGGAACCGTAACCCCAGTTCTAGCTCTATGAAAGACTCTCACTGTATGTAAACAGCAGCAGTTCTGCACTTTCCCCTTTATACAACATGACGGTCACTGCATTTAGTTGAACCAGAAACCCCCTACAGTCCTGAATATGAATGTACAACTTACTGGGCTCCTTTTTAAGGTTTACAGAGAGTTACTGTCATTAGTGTGTCAAGATTTTTATGAACAGGTCTCCTTAACAGAAACTCCACTTTGGCATCTGGTGTAGAAACATAGAGAACTGAAATATGGGCTACTGCTCCTGTCCTCCTCCTCCTCTCCCACAGTGGAAGACCGCAGAGGGATCGAGGAGGGGACAGGGGCAGGAGGAATGGAGATCAGGAGCCTCCTTGGGGTTAGGGAACCAGCCCTGTGACCGGAAGGTTGCCGGTTCGATGCCCAGTGCCCCCAGTGACCTTGAGCAAAACACCTAACCCCCAACCGCTCCCCAGGCGCTGTGGATAGGGCTGCCCACCGCTCCGGCCAAGTGTGCTCACTGCCCCCTAGTGTGTGTGCGGTGTTTCACTGCGCAGATGGATTAAATGTGGAGGTGTACACACTATACTAATAAGTATGTGTGACATGGGTTGCTACTGATAAACTGAGCCCATCACAGCGTTCAGCTGGAACCTGGGCCCGCGTATTCACCTGTGGGTGGTTTTAAACTCCACATTTTATAACAACCCAATAAAGGACACTATAAACTCAATATATAAACTCAGACTTTTTAGATACTACTGCTTATTATTCAGTAACTACAGGGACTTGAATACAAACTGGCTGAGCTGTTCTTAGGCTACAGAAGTGTGTAATAAAGCACGGCCATTTAAAGGGATCACTGTACAGCTGGGAAAGAGTTTTCAGGGTCACTGCAACTACCAAGGTAACTTCACAGGACAAGGATGGAGATGGAAGATGGAAGGAAAAAATGGAGATGCAAGGTTTTGTCCTGACCACAGCAAAATCGCTGCCGTCCAAAATCGTAACTTTACAGGAGAAGGAACCCCGCCCCCCCCCCCCAGGACAAAGCAGTACCCCCCCCATTTTTTTTGCATATGATGCCTCATAACAGTGTCTTAATAAAAGGAACAACTGTCCATCATTTTAGGCTTTTTATGCCAGCATAGCTTTTGGCTCATAAAAACTCCAGTAGTGCTTTATTTATGTGTTATGCCTGCGTAGACGGCCCTACAAATAAGGTTTTAAGTGATTCTGGACCATTTTTGTTGCTCCAGCCTTCATGAAAATGTTCACAAAATCTAAAGCACAGCTGGTGTTTTCAGGTGATGTGAAGGGCTTTCAGAACAACAGCGATCAAAACTGCTGTATGTCTCAGAAAAGCAGCGAAGCTGAGTGAAGCTGTAGATTTGTGGCATCCTGCACAAACATCAGGGATGATCAAGTGTCAACTCTCTCAACTCTCTTCCCTTCTGTGTTCATAATGAAAAATGGAGTAAAATAACCCCTTTTATTGCATTTCTACTGCTTTTTGCTTATCTTTCCGTTTGTGATTATGTTGCCATGGCAACATTCTTGCCAATAAAGCACTGTACAGCACAGGAGAGAGATCTAACTATGTAAACTATGTAGGACCCCCATGGACCCTCACAGAGCAGGTACTATGTGGGTGGTGGTCATTCTCAGCACTGCAGTAACACTGACGTGGTGGTGCTGTGTTGATGTGTGTTCTGCTGGTCAGAGTGGATCAGACACAGAGAATGACCCACCATCCACATAGTACCTGCTCTGTGAGGGTCCATGGGGGTCCTGACCACTGAAGGACAGGGTAAAATGGGGCAACAAAGTATGCAGACACAGATGGACACATGGCCAGTAAAGCGATGTGTGTGAACTCTGCCTGGAGACGCTGGGACTGAGGGAGGTGCTGTTTACCTGGTCCTACGCAGAACACCTTGTCGAAGTCAGCGCAGATGCACATCTGCTTGTAGAGCTGCGGGGACTGGGCCAGGTAAGCGCTGGTTTTAAAGTACGACACCGTGAAGACGTTGGCTCCTCCCTCGCTGGCAGCTACAGGATAAACAAGAGACAGAAAAAACGGCACAGCAACATTAAAGGACTCGTACCTGGAGAAAACAACTGCTTGATGTACCAAAAAAACATGGTTAAAGTTTGAAAACGTCCTATTCACTCCACAGTCCATATATGGGAACTAAGCAGCCCTGCTTTTATGACGTCACAAAAAACCTCCTTTACATATATCTGCCTACTCAGCCTACAGCGGCACAATACAGGACAGCCAATCAGAGTAGAGCTCATTTACATGCACAAATCTTAAGAACACAGTAGCAGAATTTAGTTTATTTCTAATGGATAATGTAAAAATGCATTAAGGCTGTTTCTGGCACACACGTGTTGCGAACATACAAGGGAAATATAGGGTACCGGCCCTTTAAATGTTTAAGTCTAAACATTCTAACGGTTGCTGGGTTACATAATGAGTCACCGTAAAGGCAGGATGAGAGCCGCATGACACACACACACACACACACACACACACACACACACGCGGTGATTGGTGGATTTAAAAATGGGGAGTACATAAGCGCACATGGGCGCATCCTAGTGAGGCCACTATACAGCAGTACAGCACAGCGGTATAGCGGCTCAAACGCAGAGGAAAGCGGGTCTCGCAAACACTGAAGGAATTGTGAAATAAAATAACAGACTTTCAGCCTGAATGGTTGCATAATGACACATTCATCTGCATAATGTGACCGTTGGATTGGTTAATAGCTGTGCAATCATCCGGGTGTTTCTAGTTTTATATGTAGCATTACATTATCTCTCCATGTCTCTCTCACATACATGTACATATCTGCCTATTATCAGTAAACACATTATACTGTGCACATCGTAAGCAGTTAGCAGAAGTGACAAGCAAAAATCTATAAATACACGCACACACACATTCGCATATATGCATGTGTTTCTGTAGTGCTATACTTGTGAGGACCCTATATCCTCACTATGACAGGAATATATGAAACCTTTGCTCGAATGAGGACATTTTGCTGGTCCTCATTTGAGCATGTGTTGTTTTCACCACAATTCCTTTTTTATCTGAAAACGAAAACAGCAGAAAAACTGCCTTTTGGATACTGAGGTTCAGGTTAGGTTTATGTGTCGTATTATTTAGCTACAGTAACACAAACATCAACAGAAACCCATGGATGTCCTCATAAGTATAGCAAGACAAACGTGTGTGTGTGTGTGTGTGTGTGTGTGTGCGTGCGTGCGTGCATGTGTGTGTGTGTTCATGCGTGTGTATAAATGTGTATCTCACACAGTCGGAAACAAAATGTTTCCAGAACTGTAACTTTACAGGACAAGGGAAAATATTCTTCATTTTAACGGAAGAAAATGCACAGAATTTTTGATCACCGTGAAATGTTGACGCATCATAAACGGCAACTAATCTATTCAAATGATGTCCAAAAAAAGGAAAAAAATGACAGACATGGAGATATAAGGAGATATAATTTTCTTTGGTCTGTTCATCGTGAAAATTCCACACGACGTAAAGACCGACCGGTATTTTCAAACTATGTCAAAACCTGAAAAAAGACAAAACTGGAGATGTGAGGTTTTCTATTGGATGCAGTGAATCATGCACGTACACACACACACACACACACACACACACACACACACACACACACACACACACACTGTGCAAAGGTCTTAGGCATGTTCCTCTATGCTGTAAGTGCTCCAAAGTGTGCCTGTGCCAGTAAAACACTATATAACCTACATACATAATAGAGTAAAGCATGTGAATGTGTTGCTTGGTAAAGTCGTGGATATGTATGTTAGAAGTTTCCAGTCTGAAAAACAAAAGGTGTGATTCCTGATTTCTTAGCCATCACATGGGTTTGTTCGGTTCCACCAGCAGCAGCTGATTTATTTTAAAGAAGCACTCTGGAAATGGACCGTTTCACCATGAATCGTGAGTGCATCTAATCTAATTTCAGTGTTTACTGCCCACGTAATTAGCAGTTCATATCATTTGCTAAGAAATCATCACTTATAAACTCGTCACTAATGAGCATCTCCGTCTATATCCTGAGAATTACTCGCCCTCAGTCACGCACGCACAGAAACTCGCAGATTTAGACTAGTCATTCAGGGGGGTTTGGTGTGAAACGGTTCACATGGCTTTACAGTGGTGGCGATGGGAACCAGGCGTCGCCATGACAACACCACAAATACAGGGACCCACACGTGAACCCACACGTGTCTTCTGAGCTTATATGTTGACTGTGGTTAAACGGTGGGCTATTTTGTCCTGTACATTCATTAGAAAACACGTTTCGCTCCAAAATATTCTCTCAAAACCGCCCCACAGGCGTGGCTGTGAATTCACAACCATTTCACACAGGAACCTTTTGTGAGGGAGCTTATAGAGGTGGACGTCTGGTTCCCATCACCACCACTGGGAACCGTTCTGACTCTGACTGAAGTTCGTCTAGAACAGACCACCCTGATTGACTCCGTTTACATCTTAACCACTTAATTATGCAGAAATTTCAGTGGACCTGCCCTTCAAGCCAATGCATTCGCCCTGATAAACCGATATAACATGATTACTGTGATCTCTACCAGCATTATAAGGCCAAAGCATTCAGCTCTGGCTTAATGTCTGGTTCACTGAGCAGAACATCGGGCCTCCTGACGTCAGCGCTGCAGTGGACGCTGCCGATGTGGCCCGATAACTGCTATTTTGCATGACTGTAATGATGGGGACAACGTGTTCTGCGGGGCATCCACACTCGTATGCGTGCGAGCTTGGGCGATAGAGTGAGTGTGTGCACCGGATGTGGTCTTGATGAGAGAACAGCGAGTTCTGCAGCTGGTACGCCCCAAAAAAATTACATTTATAAAAAAAAAAAGAGCGGCAAGTTCAAACATGAACACGCCACAGCGCTGCGAGCTGATTGGCCGGCCGAGCAAATGAAGAAGTGAGAGCAACCGTTTATGTGTTTCTTCCCCTGCAGTGTGAAAAACCACAAAACTACGCAAGTGGCACGACAGATAGAGCCTAGCCCAGCCCCGCCCAGCCCCGCCCAGCTCAGCGCGTGATTGGTGGGTCTAAAACGGGGCGTATATAAAGACGAGCCTGTGAATCTGAGTGAGGTCACTGTGGCCATCAGCACGAAGGAACACAGCCTTACGCCAACATCTCAATATCCCCTGGTCAGGTGACACATTCCAAGTGAAAATAAACGAACAGCTGCACGACGGAGAACACGGCAACAATTTCTACATACCTCACAAAAAAAAGATGGTTCTTCAGAGAAGTAAATGGTTCTATACAGCACAAAAAAGTGTCCTTTTATTGTTACAAGTCTGACATCGCAGTAACAGAAGATCCCTTCTCCACAAGGTTCTATACAGAACCATACACAGCACATTCTCCATCAATGCATGAATGGGCAGTTCATCATACAGAGAACCTGTTAAACATGAAAAGGGGTCTTTTAGGTGTCCATGGTTCTATATCACTACGTTCTGTACTAAAGAACCCTTGAAGCCAGGTGTTAAAAAGAGCCATTTAAGTGTGTCCAGTTATTTTCGTCATTCGCCAAAACTTTTGCATATGACTGTATGCACACTAATACACACACACTCCCACACTCACTCCCACACTCACTCCCACACTCACTCCCACACTCACTCCCACACTCACTCCCACACTCACTCCCACACTCTCCCCCACACTCTCCCCCACACTCTCCCCCACACTCTCCCCCACACTCACTCCCACACTCACTCCCACACTCACTCCCACACTCACTCCCACACACACTCCCACACACACTCCCACACACACTCCCACACACACTCCCACACTCACTCCCACACTCACTCCCACACACACACAGTCACACACACAGTCACACACACAGTCACACACACAGTCACACACACACTCCCAGCTGTCGGACTAAAACCTCGTATCTCCAAAATACGTGAGAAGGAAAAAACATACTTTACTTTGGGAACCAGAGTTTTTTCTAAGTACATCTGGGCCGTTTGTTCCGGTCCAATCAACATGAAATTTACACATAATATGAAGGACAGTAGGTATTTTCAAATTATGTGGAAAAACAACGACAAAACCACAAAAATGGAGATACAAGGTTTTAGTCCTACACACTACATTTCCAAAAGTATTCACATCCCATTCTTAATCCATAGTGTTTAATATGATGTTGGCCCACCCTTTGCAGCTACAACAACTTCAGCTCTTCTGGGAAGGCAAACTGTTCCCACAAAGTTGGGAGCGTGAAATTGTCCAGAATCTCTCGGCGCTGAAGCTTTAAGAGTTCCTTTCACTGGAACTAAGGGGCCGAGCCCAACTCCTGAAACACAACCCCACACCATGATCCCCCCTCCACCAAACTTTACACTCGGCACAATGCAGTCAGACAAGTACCGTCTCCTGGCAACCACCAAACCCAGACTCATCCATCGGATTTCCAGATGGAGAAGCGTGATTGGTCACTCCAGAGAACACGTCTCCACTGCTCTAGAGTCCAAGGCTTGGATGCAGCTGCTCGGCCATGGAAACCCATTCCATGAAGCTCTCTACGCTGTTCTTGAGCTGATCTGAAGGCCACATGAAGTTTGGAGGTCTGTAGTGATTGACTCTGCAGAAAGTTGGTGACCTCTGCGCACTATGCCCCTCAGCATCCGATGACCGCTCTGTCATTTTACGTGGCTGACCACTTCGTGGCTGAGCTGCTGTCGTTCCCAATCGCTTCCACTTTGTTATAATCCCACTGACAGTGGACTGTGGAATATTTAGTAGTGAGGAAATTTCACGACTGGACTTGCTGCACAGGTGGCGTCCGATCACAGCACCACGCTGGACTTCACTGAGCTCCTGAGAGCGACCCATTCTTTCACTAATGTCTGTAGAAGCAGTCTGCAGGCCGAGGGGCTCGGCTTTATACACCTGTGGCCATGGAAGTGATCAGAACACCTGAATTCAGTGATTTGTATGGGGGATTGAAAACTTTTGGAAATATAGTGCGTGTGTGTGTGTATATTTTAAAAACACACACACAATACTTTCAATGTATAATGATTAATTTTTAGGTAAATTTGGAGCATTTCTATTGTTCTGTCAAAATATTACAATAGAGTTTCACATGTTGCCTTCAGTCTGATAACCGCTGGGACAGGCTCCAGCACCCCCCCGCGACCCTGACGGAGAAGCAGCTAAGAAAATATGTGTGTGTGTGTGTGTGTGTGTGTGTGTTTATTATTGCTATTATTACTTGTACAACTATTACGTCTCGTCTTGTCAGTGCTTTAGTGATACTGTACGTTCTGCACTCATAATGGGGGGGGGGGGGGGGGGGGGGGGGTGCTCCAGACAGCCGGACCCTGATCTGTCCTGCAGACGAGCTGTGATCATGACCTGATCCGAGGGGTCAAGAGCACAGGCCGTATCAGGAGAGAGAAGCGAATGTAGAGAGAGAAACAAACTCGTCCTTCTGATGAGGATAAACGGCCTCTCTCCTATTCCTGAGAGAATGTTTACACAGCGCCGCCCTCTCGACCCCTCTCAGCGCTCCTCTCACGCATCTGTCCTTCAGACCGGATTCACAGGACCGATAACCCGGCCTGGACCGAGGAGCAGGAGGACACGGCAGAGGCTGCTCTCTCTCTACGTTGTCTCTCTCTCTCTCTCTCTCTCTACGTTGTCTCTCTCTCTCTCTCTACGTTGTCTCTCTCTCTGTCTCCCCCCCCATGTCCTCTCTCTCTCTCTCTGTCTCCCCCCATGTTCTCTCTCTCCGTGTTCTTTCTCTCACTCTCCCCGTGTTTTCTCTCTCTCTCTCTTTGCGGGTGTATCTCTCTAGACAAGGGTGGTGGCACCCTCGTTTTTAACTGGACAGAAGTGCTGGACAGAACAGGACTAATTACTGAACTAATCTGTTGAGAGATGGAGACAGAGAGAGTGAGAGAGAGGGAGAGAGAAAGACAGCAACAGAAACAGAGGGAGAGAGAAAGACAGCAACAGAAACAGAGGGAGAGAGAAAGACAGCAATAGAAACAGAGGGAGAGAGAAAGACAGCAACAGAAACAGAGGGAGAGAGAAAGACAGCAACAGAAACAGAGGGAGAGAGAAAGACAGCAACAGAAACAGAGGGAGAGAGAAAGACAGCAACAGAAACAGAGGGAGAGAGAAAGACAGCAATAGAAACAGAGGGAGAGAGAAAGACAGCAACAGAAACAGAGGGAGAGAGAAAGACAGCAACAGAAACAGAGGGAGAGAGAAAGACAGCAATAGAAACAGAGGGAGAGAGAAAGACAGCAATAGAAACAGAGGGAGAGAGAAAGACAGCAATAGAAACAGAGGGAGAGAGAAAGACAGCAACAGAAACAGAGGGAGAGAGAAAGACAGCAATAGAAACAGAGGGAGAGAGAAAGACAGCAACAGAAACAGAGGGAGAGAGAAAGACAGCAATAGAAACAGAGGGAGAGAGAAAGACAGCAACAGAAACAGAGGGAGAGAGAAAGACAGCAATAGAAACAGAGGGAGAGAGAAAGACAGCAATAGAAACAGAGGGAGAGAGAAAGACAGAATGAGACAAAGAAAGGGAGAAAGCAGAATGAGAGAAAGGCCAATAGAGAGAAAGAAAGGGAGAGAGACAGATCAACAGAGAGAAAGAGTGAGAGAGAAAGAGATTAAGAGATAAAGGCAGAGCAATAATGAGAAACAAAGACAGTGAAAAAGAGCAACAGAGGGAAAGAGAGGGAGAGAGAAAGACCAACAGAGGGAAAAGAGGGAGAGAGTAAGAGAAAGAGAAAAAGACAGAGAGAGCGAGAGAAAGAGAGAGCGAAAGAAAGTGAAATAGAGAAAGAGAGCGAAAGAGCAAGAGAGAAAGAGAAAGAGAGAGAGAGTGAGAGAGAGAAAGAGACAGAAAGAGGGAGAGAGAAATAGAAAGAGAGAGAGAGAGACACAGAGAGAGAGAGAGAGAGCGAGAGAGAGAGCGAGAGGGAGAGCGAGAGGGAGAGAGAGAGGGAGAGAGAGAGGGAGAGAGAGACAGAGAGAGAGAGAGACAGAGCGAGAGGGAGAGAGAGAGAAAGAGTGAAAGAAAGTGAAATAGAGAAAGAGAGCGAAAGAGCAAGAGAGAAAGAGAGCGAGAGAGAGAAAGAGACAGAAAGAGGGAGAGAGAAATAGAAAGAGAGAGGGAGAGGGAGAGGGAGAGGGAGAGAGAGAGAGAGAGGGAGAGGGAGAGAGAGAGAGGGAGAGGGAGAGGGAGAGAGAGAGAGAGAGGGAGAGAGAGAGAAAGAAAGAGAGAGAGAGGGACAGGGAGAGAGAGAGAGAGAGAGAGAGAGAGAGAGAGAGAGAGAGAGAGAGAGAGAGAGAGAGAGAGAGGGAGAGAGAGATATATAGAGAGAGAGAGATAGAGAGAGAGACACATAGAGAGAGATAGAGAGAAAGAGAGAGAGAGGGAGAGAGAGAGATAGAGAGAGAGAGAGATAGAGAGAGAGAGAGGGAGAGAGATAGAGAGAGAGAGAGATAAAGAGAGAGAGAGGGAGAGATAGAGATCTGTGTGGTTTGGCTGAGACGTTACCTGAGATGATTTTTGGAGTCTGGATCTCGACGAAGCCCTTGTTGATGAGAGTGTCTCTGAACAGCTGACAGACTCCGGACTGCAGCCGGAAGATGGCCTGACTGGTCGTGGTCTGCAAACAGACAGAGAGAGCGACAGATGGACAGAGAGAGAGAGACAGATGGACAGAGAGGGACAGACAGAGAGGATGACAGAAAACACAAACAGTCAATGACAGAAAATAAATCAGAAAATCCACCATGAAACAAAAGATAAGAGAGGAGGAACCCGAGGATCGCCCACTGCACCTCTCCTGCCCACACAGAGGTCAGCCCAGGGGGCGGTACCTGTCTGTCTGTCTGCCTGTCTGTCTGTTTGCCTGTCTGTCAGGCGTTCATGTTTCGTTGAACAGATTTTACAGGAAGGTGAGAGATTAAAGGTAACCACTGAAAGTGCACAGACAAGCCATCAAAGACCTTCCTGTCTCTGCTCAGATGCAAAACAGCCTTTTAAGTAAGACACTCAGAGCTTTACAGAACAAGCCAACCTGATTAATTACGGCATTAAGGACAAACTCAGCCAAAGCAAACACCTGTCGCTGCTGCGTGGAGCACAGCAGGATAAGAGTGTGGAGAAACGCTGAGATCAGCCACACTTTCAGCTTCCCGTTAATCGGACGGCTGCCGCACCGCTCCCTCCTCCCTCCGCCCACACAGCATCCAGCTACCCGCACGGTCCAGCTAACCGCACGGTCCAGCTAACCGCACGGTCCAGCTAACCGCACGGTGCAGCTAACCGCACGGTCCAGCTAACCGCACGGTCCCGCTAACCGCACGGTCCAGCTACCCGCACGGTCCCGCTAACCGCACGGTCCCGCTAACCGCACGGTGCAGCTAACCGCACGGTCCAGCTAACCACACGATCCAGCTAAATCCACTGTCCAGCTACCCACACGGTCCAGCTAACCACACGATCCAGCTAAATCCACGGTGCAGCTAACCGCACGGTGCAGCTAACCGCACGGTCCAGCTACCCGCACGGTCCAGCTACCCGCACGGTGCAGCTACCCGCACGGTGCAGCTACCCGCACGGTCCAGCTACCCGCACGGTCCAGCTACCCGCACGGTCCAGCTAACCACACGATCCAGCTAAATCCACAGTCCAGCTAACCACACGGTCCAGCTAAATCCACGGTCCAGCTAACCGCACGGTGCAGCTAACCGCACGGTCCCACTAACAGCAATGGTCCAGCTAACCGCACGGTCCAGCTAACCGCACGGTCCAGCTAACCGCACGGTCCCGCTAACCGCACGGTCCCGCAAAATCCACAGTCCAGCTAACCGCACGGTCCGACTAACCGCACGGTCCAGCTAACCGCACGGTCCAGCTAAATCCACAGTCCAGCTAACCGCACGGTCCAGCTAACCGCACGGTGCAGCTAACCACACGGTCCAGCTAACCACACGGGCCAGCTAACCACACGGTCCAGCTAACCACACGGTGCAGCTAACCAAACGGTCCCGCTAACCGCACGGTCCAGCTAACCACACGGTCCAGCTAAATCCACAGTCCAGCTAACCACACGGTCCAGCTAAATCCACAGTCCAGCTAACCACACGGTGCAGCTAACCGCACGGTCCCACTAACAGCAATGGTCCAGCTAACCGCACGGTCCAGCTAACCGCACGGTCCCACTAACAGCAATGGTCCAGCTAACCGCACGGTCCAGCTAACCGCACGGTCCAGCTAACCGCACGGTGCAGCTAACCAAACGGTCCCGCTAACCGCACGGTCCAGCTACCCGCATGGTCCAGCTAACCACACGGTCCAGCTAAATCCACAGTCCAGCTAACCACACGGTCCAGCTAAATCCACAGTCCAGCTAACCGCACGGTCCCGCTAACCGCACGGTGCAGCTAACCGCGCGGTCCAGCTAACCACACGGTGCAGCTAACCACACGGTCCAGCTAACCGCACGGTCCAGCTAACCGCACGGTCCCGCTAACCACACGGTCCAGCTAAATCCACAGTCCAGCTAACCACACGGTGCAGCTAACCACACGGTGCAGCTAACCACACGGTGCAGCTAACCACACGGTGCAGCTAACCACACGGTGCAGCTAAATCCACAGTCCAGCTAACCACACGGTGCAGCTAACCACACGGTGCAGCTAACCACACGGTGCAGCTAACCACACGGTCCAGCTAACCACACGGTCCAGCTAACCACACGGTGCAGCTAACCCCACGGTGCAGCTAACCACACGGTCCAGCTAACCACACGGTCCAGCTAAATCCACAGTCCAGCTAACCACACGGTGCAGCTAACCACACGGTCCAGCTAACCACACGGTCCAGCTAACCCCACGGTGCAGCTAACCCCACGGTCCAGCTAACCACACGGTCCAGCTAACCACACGGTCCAGCTAAATCCACAGTCCAGCTAACCACATGGTCCAGCTAAATCCACAGTCCAGCTAACCACAAGAATTTCAACCTCATTAAAACTGCATTATAAAACTCCATATCCATAAACCTGAAATATTACACAGTCATAAAGAGATTTATACCCCAAAACTGTGAAAACATGAAGGCATCTTTTTCTAAATGAACTACATCCACAGTCCTGAGCCCAAGATTCAAATTAATGACTCAGAGAAAAAACAAACGCACACAATATTACCATCGTACTGTAAATGCGGTCGATCAGCCGTTTATTGTGGTTTCTGTATGAAACGCTGTGCACATTATCAAAAGTAATGGGGGGGGAGTGAATTGAGCTGCTTCCCACTGACATTACATGCGCAAAGGTGTATGCGAAAATAAAAAAGGTATGAAAATATTTTTCCAACTCCCAGAAAGCAGCCCAGTAGAACTTCACTTCGTCTCGAAATATAATCATTAAAACTTTCTTTTTTAAGAATCATTAAAACTTTAAAAATCATATTATTTCATATTATATTAAGTATGAATCTGTTCAACATCTCACACTGGAAACATCCCTATTAGTCTTCCATTATAGATTATGTAAAATGTACGTTTAGGTCTGTGAACGTTCAGTCAGCGCTGTCACCTGGACACACTGACCACCACGGAACACCTGAAATATTCAGCATGGCTCGTGTAGGAAAGCCGTTTATAGGGCTCTGCGTATGAGGCTGTTTAAGTCTCTATGAACGCCCATCTCAGTTTCTCACTTTGGGACGTGGGTGTCTGTGTGCAGCACCTTCGAGTGCGTCACTCTGCGTTTACACGTACCAGAGAGTCCCGCGGTTACGCTGCCTCGCCTCCTGCCCCCAGATTTCTGCTTTCACTCACTGCGGCTTTTCGACAGCGAGCCTCGTCTTGAGATAACAACACAATGAAGGCTGTACTGTACAAATACCTCTGGCCTGTGTGGCTTCTCATTATGACTCTGTGTGGCTCCAACACTAAAGAGACCAGAGTGAACCACAGCTCACCAATGCTGGGGTGCATGCGCACTGTTTCCATACCAAAACGTCCCGAGTTTTTAGTAAAACCAGAAAGCACAGAACCACAGCTACCACGGATGAAGTAGTTACAGGTGCAGCGTCAGTGGAGACGGATGTGCAGGAGGGCAGACTTATATGTGATATGTGCCCATGTATATACCTTATATGCCCATTTCTGTGGGCAACTGTTGGCAAATTTCGTGCACAATTTATTTTTATATGCCGTGTTTAACATATTGGAAGCAACATAAAACGTTAGAAGTGCCATAACTGCATTTCTAATAAGTTCAATTAATAAAACAGTAATTGTACATTGAAACTCTTACATTAAAACGTCTCTTAGAAAATTAACCAAATATGTCAAAAGTGTGTGGACCTCACTCCCAATTACTGAGTTAGCCAATGCAAACGAGTGTATAAAACCAAGCACATAGCTGTGCAGTCTCCACAGACCAACACTGGCAGTAGAGGGTCGTACTGAAGAGCTCTGTGACTTTTGTGAATTTTCTGCCCTGCTAGAGCTGCCCTAGACAACTGTAAGTGGTATTATCGTGAAAAGGAAGCATCTAGGAGCAAGAATAGCTCAGCTACAAAAAAGGCAGACCACGCAGGCTCGCAGAGCAGGCTGCCGAAACACGTAGCGTGTAAAAATTGCCTTTCTTCTGTTGCATAACTCACTACAGACGTCCAAACTGCCTCGGGAAGCAACACCAGCACAAGAACTGAGCATCAGCAGCTTCACGAAATGTGTTTCCATGGTTGAGCAGCTGCACACAAGCATGCTGGACTCTGGATCCGTGGAACCGTGTTCCCTGGAGTGATGAATCAGCTTCACCTGACAGTCTGATTGATGAATCTGGATTTGGTGGATGCCAGGAGAACGTTACCTACCAGAATGCAACAGTAAAGTTTGGTGGAGGAGGGATAATGGGCTGGGCTGTTTTACAGGGTTTGGGCCTGTTAGTTCCAGTGAAGCGTGACGTTGATGCTACACCATAAAAAAGACGTCTTAGACACATATGCTTCCAGCTTTGTGGTAACAGTATCCATATACACAGGGATATTACATATAGTCACGCTGGACTGAGGATAAAAACACACCACGCTTCTCAAACAGTTGTTGTGAGCAAAGAGAATGAGCAGCAATACAGGAATCCCACCACATTACCACACCGCTGAAACTATATCACGACTGAGCGGATGTGTGTGGGGGCACTGAACATTCAGTTCATTCACATGCACATGGTCAGTGAAGCAAAACCCCCAAACAGACCTCAAAATAGAAAGGAAAAAAAAGACTCCAAAATAGAAAGGAAAAAAAGACCCCAAAATAGAAAGGAAAAAAAGACCCCAAAATAGAAAGGAAAAAAAGACCCCAAAATAGAAAGGAAAAAAAGACCCCAAAATAGAAAGGAAAAAAAGACCCCAAAATAGAAAGGAAAAAAGACCCCAGAACAGAAACTCACCCTCAAATCGATGACCCGGTTGTCCAGTTTGGTGTCCTGGTTAACAGTGGCCCTGCCTTCCTGTACAACACAGAAAAACAGGCAAGTTAAAGGAGAAAATGACACATTTTTTCCGATTAAGTGATGTCATAAACCATAACTCGGATGTTTGGGATCATTGCCTTGCATCAATCACAGTAATTACCCAAACAAACATAATTTAACTGATTCCATTTTTATTTGAGGGCATGATTTACAACAAAATATATCACTTAAATGATGAAACACAGTTTTAGATGAATTTCGCCCAACAAATATTTTTCTTGTATTTTATGGTCCACTTTCAGTGTCAGTATCTGGATTGTTTACTGATGAGATTTTAGCCACATGCATTCACACTTGGTAGTGAAATGCGTCTCTGGTTAGTCAGACTGAAATCTGACTGCTGTGGGACGGAATATGCAAATCTGCTTACTATGCGGCAACCAGTGACCAAATTCATCTGCAACCATGTGCGTCCTGCATGAATATCTTCATATCCTCCAGATATAGATCACGCGCCCAGTGATGTACGGCATGGGGAGGGGTTTCGGTTGTACTGGGAGGAGTTCCTGCTGAACTGGGAGGAGTTTTGGTTGTATTAGAAGGAGTTTCTGTTGTACTGGGAGGGGTTTCAGTTGTACTGGGAGGAGTTTTAGCTGTACTGGGAAGGGTTTCTGGTGTACTGGGAAGGGCTTTGGTTGTATTAGAAGGAGTTTCTGCTGTACTGGGAAGGGTTTCTGGTGTACTGGGAGGGGCTTTGGTTGTATTAGAAGGAGTTTCTACTGTACTGGGAAGGGTTTCTGGTGTACTGGGAGGGGCTTTGGTTGTATTAGAAGGAGTTTCTGCTGTACTGGGAAGGGTTTCTGGTGTACTGGGAGGGGCTTTGGTTGTATTAGATGGAGTTTCTGCTGTACTGGGAAGGGTTTCTGGTGTACTGGGAGGGGCTTTGGTTGTATTAGAAGGAGTTTCTGCTGTACTGGGAAGGGTTTCTGCTGTACTGGGAGGGGCTTTGGTTGTATTAGAAGGAGTTTCTGTTGTACTGGGAAGAGTTTTAGTAGTACTGGGAGACTCAGTCCACCTGCTGAAGTGGTCTGAGCACTTTATCACGATTTATTTATTTATATTTTTAATTTAATTTACTTTTTAACTGCCTTTTTTTCGTTTGTAATGCACTCTGAATGACAGCTGTGTGTGAAAGGTGCGATTACACTGGCATTTTTATGTGGTTTGGCCTCATCCAGATATAATCCTGATACTCAAGGCGCAGGAAGTGACCCAGGTGTAAACGGGATCAAACAGTAGCCTACAGCTACTGGCTGCATGGGTCAGCATTGGTCACAGTTCACCAAACACAAACATTTGAAACCCCATCAGGATGGCATACCAACTTCTTTACAAACGAATGGACGAAACCTTTTTGCCCTGACAATGTGAACTTTTATATAAATGTGCTGGTTTTAATGACATCAGAAAACACTGAACTGCAAACAGGCTGTTTTTGCAGCTTGGCTTCCACACATGAATCATGGACAGGAGAGAGTGTGTTTAAATAAAAGCAGAATAAAATTAAAACCTGAATGAACAAAATTTTACAGATGTGCATTTTCTTTAGCAGGAATCCTTAGGCCAGCCCCGAGGGCTCCAGATCAGTGTATAATGTATGTAAGTTTGTCATATTCATAAACATATTTAGCCTATATCAGTGTGTACACTCACCTCTTCTCCTTCAGTTTCAGGTCTCACAGCATCCTCCAACTGCAGAGGCAGCCTGGGCTCAGCCTGACTGATCACAAAGATCTGAGAGAGAGAGAGAGAGAGAGAGAGAGAGAGAGAGAGAGAGAGAGAGAGAGAGAGAGAGAGAGAGAGAGAGAGAGAGAGAGAGAGAGAGACAGAGAGACAGAGAGAGAGAGAGAGATAGTGTGTGAGAGAGAGAGAGAGAGAGAGAGAGAGAGAGAGTGTGAGAGAGAGAGAGAGAGAGTGTGAGAGAGAGAGAGAGAGAGAGAGAGAGAGACAGAGAGAGAGAGAGAGAGAGAGAGAGAGACACAGAGAGAGAGAGAGAGACAGAGAGAGAGACAGAGAGAGACAGAGAGAGAGAGTGAGAGAGAGAGAGAGAGAGAGAGAGTGTGAGAGAGAGAGAGAGTGTGAGAGAGAGAGTGTGAGAGAGAGAGAGAGTGTGAGAGAGAGAGAAAGAGAGAGAGAGAGAGAGAGGGAGGGAGGGGGAGAGAGAGAGAGAGAGAGAGAGCGAGAGAGAGAGAGAGACAGAGAGAGAGAGCGAGAGAGAAAGAGAGAGAGAGAGAGAGAGAGAGAGAGAGAGAGAGAGAGAGAGAGAGAGAGAGAGAGAGAGAGAGAGAGAGTCATAACTCAAAGGCCAATAAAACATTACATGCTCTCCAAAGGAGACCTTGCTGATTAACTTCACCAAAAGGTTAATAAACGAGCAGAAACTCATTCACTGATTCACACCTTATTAAGTCAATGCTGTTTAAGTGAATGGCTGTCTGTGGTAGCATAACTGATTTTGGCCCATATCCATATATTTTGCCCTGAGGTCATAATTCATGTTTATTCATCCCTTAGAATTAAACGGGCTCTTTTTTCGTTAGCTCTGATATATGTAAACGAGCCCTGTTCTGACTGGCTGCCCTGAACTCCGATTCATTCAGAAACGCTCTTTATAACTTCAGTGCGAGTCGGCTTAACAGATGCACATGGAATAGGCGGATATATGCAAATAACTTTTTCATGACATCACAAAACACTGAGCCATGGTTGCAGTTTAGTTTGTATGTATGGGCTGCCTGGGCTGCAGAAGTGATGAGTGGTACATTTCACCACTCCTTATTTTAAAACAGTACCCCTGCACTTATGGATGCAATCACATCACACTCATGAATACAGAATGGAAATCGAACTGTGAGATTTCACAGGAATAAACAATAAAAATGACTAATAAACATACCAAGCAATAAAAACTCTACGCCTCTATGAGCCAAGTCAGTGCTGTGTAGGTAAACAGCAGACACACACAAATGTATACAGGCTGTGCTTCGGGGTGTGTGTGTGGTCGTTATGGGGAACATGAAGAACTCATTCATTTTAGTGGTGCATGAATAAATCGGCTACATACTCACTGGCCACTTTATTAGAAACCCCTACCTTTTACTTCCACTAAACGGACATTTTATTAGAAGCACCTGCCCTGTCCTCCCACTCCCTGGCCACTTTACTGGAAATACCTGCCCTGTCCTCCCACTCACTGGCCACTTTATTGGAAACACCTATCCTGCACTTCCACCCACTGGCCACTTTATCAGAAACACCCACCTCGTCCCTCTACCCACTGGCCACTTTATTAGAAACACCCACCTTTTACTTCCACTAAGTGGACACTTTATTAGAAACACCTACCTAGTCCGTCTACTCACTGGCCACTTTATTAGAAACACAGAACTTCTGCTTCCACTCACTGGCCACTTTATTGGAAACACCCACCTCCACTATGCAGGTGAGACTGTAGTCCATCTGCTGCTTCCCAGCCTCCCTCTACCTCACTTATCATTAGTTTTCTGACCACAGGGCTGCTATTGTCCAGATGTTCTCTGAACAGTGGCACAGGAGTGACACTGACTGACAATGACCAGACAAGAGTGGCTCTGGGGTCAGACTATGACCTTTGATGAAAGACTAGAGGATACATAACACAAACTGTGCATTAACAGATTAACAGTGTCCACCAGCCACGTGGGAGGGGTTTCCGATAAAATGGCCAGAGAGGGTATAAAGCCAAGAAACGAATATTTTCCCAAACATCTGCTGTGCACTCTGTAATTCTGTTACATGTTGAGTAGGCGAGCTGTGATTTTTCCTTTCCTCACTTTCACTTGTGGGCCGATGTGCGAATGCAGAGCAGTTCTAAACAGGAAGCGCTGTATAAACGAATGGCCCTTATTGTTACCCTCTCAATGTGCAGCTCCACATCCTGCTGAGAGCAGCTCTCGATTTTCTGCTCCACCGTCTGCACCACAGCCTCTACGTCCACAATGCTCTCCTTCGTGATGCTGTGGAGAGAAGCACACACACATTAAACCGACATTCTGGCCAAAAAATAAATAAATAAAATAAAAACAAGTCACAACCCCCCCCCCCCCACTCCCACCCCCCCCCCCAAAAAAAGGGTGAAAAAACAGGAGTTTGCAAAAATGAGTTAAAACTGATTAAAAGCTCCAGAGAAAAGGTGCCTCCTAACAACCACCTGGAAGAGCTGGTCGACCCCAAAACTGCCCCCATCAGATGAGAGAGAGGAGAACATCAAGCTGCTTCAGATCTGAAAACATCTTCATGACGGCTTCATGACGGCTCCTGTGATGCTGGTGAAGATGAAGCTGATCCTCTGGGAGCGACTGGCGTTCGTTGGCAGTTGTGGTTGTTTACCTCTGGATGAGCTGGGAAGCTCTGCTCTTTTGTGCGTGCGGTCAGTTTAGGAGCTGACCTGTTCAGACTGATGTCGCATACAGATCACATTTAAAAGATAATCTGAACAGCCAAAAAAAAAAAAAAAAAATCAGATTTGGTGAGAAAATCTGACTTGGGTCACAAGTAATTTGACCAGCGGCACCCGAACATTTGCATAAGATGATTCCGACAATTTCAGTATTAACCAAACAATCTTAAGTAAAGTAGTGCAGCTGGGAATCAAGTACACCAGTGACGGAATTCAACCAATCTACGGTGTCTGGGAACATCTGGAACCAATTCTTCAAATTTGCCATCAACTACTTTTGTCAATATTAGAAATTCTAGTTATTTCTAATGGATTCAAGGTTATTTGCATTTATTCAAATGATATATGGTGATTCTACAAACACTGATAGCCAAGATAAGCGGTTTTAAAGAACGTGCATAGATTATACACAGTACTGTATATATAACAGCATCCATTTGAATCAATTGAAGACTAACTTACTAATGCACTCTTTGATTTCCATACTGCTCTCAATCAAATGGGAGTTTTCCATGACTGTGTAGTGGCTCCTCCAGCATTTTAAGCTCATTACTAGCGAGTCTGTGCTGCAGTTACAGCCTCTACTCTTCTGGAAAGGCTTCTAGATGATGGAACATTGCTGCGAGGATTTGATTGAGCATTAGTGAGGTCAAGTGGTTGTATAGTGTAGTGGTTAACACCTCTGCCTTCTACACTGTAGACTGGGGTTCAATCCCCACCTGGGCAAACACCCTACACTATACCAATAAGGGTCCTTGGGCAAGACTCCTAACACCACCTTGGCCTTCCTGGATAAGAGCGTCAGCCGAATGCCGTAAAGGTAAAATGTAAATGTAAGTACTGATGTTGGAAGGCCAGTTCTGGATCACTCCAATTCATCCCAAAGGTATTGGATGGAGCTCCATCACTCCAAAGAACCCGGGTCTGCTGCTCCACAACCCAATGCTGGGGGCTTTACACCTCTCTAGCCCACTCTTGGCATTGGGCATAGTGAGTCCAGAATGTCCTACTCTACTGGCCAATGCTTTTCTATGCCCTTCAATTCCACTGCAATGGGTGCAATGTAAAGTAGCTCTGAAGGACCGTATTAGATGCACCATCTCCTAAAAAATTACATTTTAAGGTGGGCATAAAGAGCTGAGCTCCAGTTTCTCTACGTGCCACCTTCAAACCAAGCCTGTGTGAAACGATGCCACTGCAAAAGGGCAAGTTCCATTTACGACTGACACTCAACGAGGTGTTTTGACAGAAATGGAGGAAGTAGTCAGTGGAAACCCTGACATCACCCACTCGCGCAACAGCACCTTGGCCGTGTTTCTTTTCTGTTATGCATGTTGCTTTTTGTTAATGTGACTATGTGCGATTCCTCTTTTCACAGCGTCAAACAAACAGGTCATTGTTGCCAACACAAACCACACACAAGCACGCTTACACCACTTTCACTGGCCTCACCTCGAACAGAATGAGTGTCAAAAGATCTGCAGGCCAAATGCAGCAACGGTGTGAGGCGGCCAGAGAACAAGCCTTGTAAATGAGCAAAGAGGTTTAAGCTTTGCTTTGTTGGAAATAATAAACTTAGTGTTTTATTATGTTAAATTAACCTAATGTACGGTGGGTCAGCCACTTCTTCACATGCTTAACCTCTTATGCTCCAGGGTATGTTTTGGTTTGTCCATATGAATTTACGGGATCAAATCTTAAGGAAAATTATTCACTAACTGCATGAAATACATTTAAATTTTATATATTTTTAAAAGTTCCCCTCAAATTAACAGAACATGTGTTTTATGATCTCCACATGTTACTATGTGCTTATAATTTACTGCTGAAGGCCAAAAATCTCGGCCGCTCTTTGTGTTGTTCTCTAAAAGTGATGTTTCCAGAGCAGATCACTGAAGAGACGCCGTCTGTTTATAGTTTAGAGCCCAGATTTGGGGAAAAACGGCTCGACTTTCAGTAGAAAAACAAAGTTCAGCTTCTTTATTATAAGGGTTTAAAATGACATCACCGTCTATTAGACTGGAGAGAAGAGCTACAGCCTCACACGACGCCCAGCTTCTGAATGGAGCTTATGGAGTATGAACGTTATGGAGAACATGACCAGGTGCGGTTTGGACCCACCGGTGGTCCCGAGGAGTTTAAGAGGTTAAAGCAGGGTACCTGGCGAGTCCAGGTTGGTCAGTAAAATGGAACAGCATGCAGAACTGGAGCTTATGTGAGCTGCTGTTTCCCCATCACTGTGTAAAAGAAGCTCCATGCTGTCTTTATTGTTGGATGCACTGTTATATCATGGTGAATGCAATTCACATCGCTATGGAAACACTAAGCACTGATCTGTTTTATCAGAGCAACAATTTAAAAAAGGCCTTTCTTGTTGAAGTTCTGGGGGTGTAACAAGCACAAAATTGTCAAAAAAAAAGTCCTGATTTGATCAACCCTTTGATCCAGCAGTTGAAACGGTGTTTTAATATGTTAATATTTCACTGTTGTCAGAAAACAAAACCCTGTATCTCCGTTTATTGTTTTTCATTTTTTAACATAGAAGCTTTTTCAAATTTTCTCTTTACATTGTTTGTAAATTTCATGATGAATGGACCAAAAGAAACGGCCCAAAATGACTTGGGAAAAAAGTCTGGTTCCATTGACTTCCATTAAAAGTAAAGCAGGTGTTTTCCTTCTCATGTAAAGTCACCGTTTTGGAGATTTGAGGTTTGGTTCCCGACAGCAGTGATACGCATTCTCAGTTTAGAGCGTTCAACACTATAAAAGTACACTACCTGAAACCAAAGCTGAGCTTTATAGCACACTGATGAAATGCTATAGCCAGACGCTAACGTTAGCCCCAAGCTAACACATGAGCCGTGATACAAACCACAACACAATGTTACGCCACCAGACAATCCGAACGTTTTATTGTTAGTTATCCAGTATATTCGGATTCCTGTTTTCTTAATTCAAATACAGGCTGTGAAGTTAAAAAAGGCGATACAGGCGGTCGTTTGGAGCCCCGGAGTGATCAGGCATTTATTTATTTATTTATTTATTTTATATAGGCTATATAATAAATACTTAACCATCTGTCTCTGTGTTTGCATACTGTGAAATTAGACCTCTGCATTTAACCCATCCGTGCAGTGAAACACCCACATACACACTAGTGAACACACACTAGGGGGCAGTGAGCACACTTGCCCGGAGCGGTGGGCAGCCCTATCCTATAGCAACTGGGGGTTAGGTGTCTTGCTCAAGGGCACTTCAGTCACAGACCGTCAGCCGAGGGGATCGAACCGGCAACCTTCCGGTCACAGGGCTGGTTCCCTAACCTCCTATTATATAACTGAGGTGGCTGAGGGTTCTCCACGGGGTCGTTTAGAGCCCCCTAAGTTCCCCTCAAGCTTGTGCAGCTTTAAGACTGTGTTACACTTAGAAAAGAAGTGGCTCTTAAAACAATGTCATAGAACTGGGCGTCACTCCCTCGACCCTCTCGCTGCCGATGAGAGAACAAGGTTCTTTCACTCCGTATAACTTTTCTCAGCTCTTTTTTCCTCTTCTATTTTTTAACTGCACAATCTTTATTGTATATAGTTTTTATTTTCTGACCTTCGGTTCCTCTGGTTCTCTAGCTGGTCCTCAGGGACCCCGCCAGATGGTCGACATTTTTGTAGACCAACTGTGGGTCTGAGAACCACTAAAAGAACCATGTTTGACTAATAGATTTAAAGGTTCTTCCAGACAACTTAAGGGTTCTTCTGATGACGTTAGAAGCTGAGGGTGGAACATTTTTTAACATAAACTTAAGACTTAATTTTTCAAGTGTTTTTCATAATTTTGTATCATTTTAGTACTACTTTTATTTTATTCATTAGATAGATATTAATATCTTTATTCTTGTATCATTTTAGTACTATTTTGGTTTTATTTATTAGATAAATATTAATATCTTTAGTATCATTTTAGTACTACTTTTATTTTATTCATTAGATAGATATTAATATCTTTATTCTTGTATCATTTTAGTACTATTTTGGTTTTATTTATTAGATAAATATTAATATCTTTAGTATCATTTTAGTACTATTTTGATTTTATTAGATACATAGATAATATCTTCTGTATTCTTGTATCAGTTTCATTTTATTTATCAAACATTTATTAACATTTTACCTCTGTGCTTTTACCATTTTAGTACTATTGATTTGATATTAATAATGTATTATTTTCTTCTTTCATCATTTTAGTACTATTTAATTTTAGATATCAGATATTAACATTTTACTTCGTTTTTTTTTTTTAAATAGGTTTCTCGTCTTTTTAATTGATTTTTGATTCTTTTAAATTAACGTGTTTCTTTAAAAACTCACTTCATTACAGATTACGTTCTTCTTCTTATTTCTTTCTTGGCCCTTTGTCTGCTCGTCAATCTAAAAGCACTTTGATTACAAGCGTCTGTAGTGAAAGTGCTTCATAAACAAAGATGTGATTTACTGATTGATTTCAGGTTTCTTTTAAAAACACTGAACAGAATCTTCACTCTTCACACATCTTTGTCCACTGAGGGGGCCCTTTAGGGAACCAAAAGTGAAAGAAGCCGATTTCCTGGTCGTGTTTCTCTGTAAGAGTTTCAGAGTAACCAGTAGAGAACGGCTCTTCTGAGGTGTTTTTGCTGAAAGTTCACACAAACACGGCTCAGCCAGGCAGGAGGTGCAAGACCAAAGCCGAGGGTGATGAAGCCCCGAGTCTCTGTTTCTCTTCTCATTCTCGGGGTTGATTTAGGTTGATTTCCTTTCACTGATTCACATGCAGACACGGCGCTAAGCCTGCAACGCCTTTTCTGCATCAGCCTGTAAGCTGTTCAGGGAGATGTAGGTGGTTTCCTTTGATTTATACTCCCACACGTACACCAGGCGAAGGGTGCAAAAACAATTACCCAAACAACGCAGGCTGATTCAGAGCTTATAACATTTTCATAGGAACTGAGGCTCACTGAGGTGGTTTGCTTCAGTCGTGTGTTAAACTGAACCCAAACGTTTCTTCGATGATGCCCTGGTTATTTAAAGTCAAGCCAGTGGCTCTGGGCAAGTTCTACAGGCAAGCAGGTTTATTTATATAGCACCTTTCATACAAAGTGCTTGACAGGTGATGAAATACAACGACAAGTCAAACTGCAACGTAAAAAGTAACAAATTATCTGTATAAACTATCTAATGGTGTTTCATCTCAACATCTTTATTCTATTTATCTATATTTTCTTTTTTTCCTTTGTCCTTTCAATTCTAGAGCTGCCAAGTGGTTTTTAAACATCAACAATAAAGATCCATCCATCCATCCCTGTACATGCGTATCTCTGTCTACTGATGTTTATCTTTCCATCCATCCATGTATCTGTCCGTCCATCTGTCTGTGTCTGTCAGTCAATCTATCCATCCATCTATGCATCTATCTATCCAGCCATCTGTCCTTCTGTCAGTCAGCCAGTCAGTCAATCTATCCATGCATGTATCTATCCATTCATCTCTACATCTGTCTATCCGTCCATCTATCCTTGTATCGGTCGGTCGGTTAGTCAGTCAGTCGACCCATCCATCCATCCATCCATCCATCAATATACCGGTGTATGTCTTTCTGTCTGTCGGTCAGTCAGTCTGTCCATCCATCCATCCATCCATCCATCCATCCATCCATCCATCAATATACCTGTGTATGTCTTTCTGTCTGTCGGTCAGTCAGTCTGTCCATCCATCCATCCATCCATCCACTTGTGTATGTCTTTCTGTCTGTTAGTCAGTCAATTTATCCATCCATCTGTCTATCCATCCATCTATCTGTCTGTCAGTCAGTTAGTCCATCTATCTGTCGATCTGCCAATCTATTTGTGTATCTGTCTTTGTCAGTCAGTCTGTCCATCCATCCATCCATCCATCCATCCATCCACTTGTGTATGTCTTTCTGTCTGTTAGTCAGTCAATTTATCCATCCATCTGTCTATCCATCCATCTATCTGTCTGTCAGTCAGTTAGTCCATCTATCTGTCGATCTGCCAATCTATTTGTGTATCTGTCTTTGTCAGTCAGTCTGTCCATCCATCCATCCATCCATCCATCCATCCACTTGTGTATGTCTTTCTGTCTGTTAGTCAGTCAATTTATCCATCCATCTGTCTATCCATCCATCTATCTGTCTGTCAGTCAGTTAGTCCATCTATCTGTCGATCTGCCAATCTATTTGTGTATCTGTCTTTGTCAGTCAGTCAGTCAATCCGTCCATCTATCCATCAATCCATGTCTTTCTGTCTATGTATAGCTACTTACCTAAGAATAGAAATTAGAAACATGATTAAAACACCAGATTTAAAAAGAGAAGAATCGTGGTGTTTGAGTTCGGAACAGCTTTGTTGAGTAAAGCGACGTTATTTGGGGTAATTAGGCTGATTAAAGCTAAACGAACTCATTCAAGAGCAGAAGTCAAAACAACAGATCACTGCCAGCTCAAATGAACCCATTTACAATGACCGAGCTGTCCGAGTTAACTGTACTCGCTGTGACGTGGGGCTCACCGGGGTTAACAAAGTACCTATAACTCAAATATACAGTTATTTAAGTCGGAACCAGTTACGTAGCACTACTTAATTTCTCAAAGCAATGACTTTACATGATTTTGTTTAAATGAAGTCAACCAACTGAAGCTTACAGTGCATCTGAACACAGCACCACGGTGACCAGTCGTACACACTCAGCCTGCTCTTTAATACCTCACATTAGGCCAAACCAGCTTAAAGAGGTTGAGGTGTTTATGATGTGGTATCTTCTGAATGAATAGAGCGAAATTCCTCACACGTTAGTACGGCAACTGGATTCCCATTCAACAATCCCAAAAACTAGTTTTCCCATTCAACAATCCCAAAAACTAGTTTTCAAGTTGAAAAATCATTAAAAAAAATGTTATAAACCACATTTAAAACTGAAGCAACAATTACAATAACAGCACTTTCCCTTTACTGAGGGCCACATACCTAACAAGGGCACAGGTAAGCTGCGCTCTGTCTGAGGTTAACAGCTTTCACAGTTAACCCAGGTTTAGACGCTCGGGCTGTGATTAATCCTCGTGCACACGAAGGTGCGAAATGATGAACAGGCAACGGAAACGAGAAGAGCAGCTTACTTGTCACAGAAAACAAGCCACGTGTAAATAAGCTGCACGTAAAACATTAATAAGAGCAAAACAAGCAAATGGTATTCATTTTACTGCAGCACGATTTCCAGGTCTTCAATCGAAAAGTGACATTTCTTTCAAGAAACTGCTAGTCTTATTATTTTATTCATTTATTTTATACTTTTAAATTCAATAGTCTTTTCCTTTGAACATGTTTCATTTTATAACAGCTATTTTTCTTTATTTCTTACTTTTACCGTTTTTTAATGCACCATTAGGATGGCTGCGCAATGTCGTGGTATCTGTGCAATGACTAAAGTAGTATCTCCACTCTCAGCCAAGAAAGTGTCAAAGTGGCTGCTGCGCTGTCCTCCTCCTCATTTTTTGATTTTATGAGCACTATTTAATGAATTAAAAGCTGATTTGCAGTAAAATAATTTGACCCTAAAAGGACTGGAGGGGTCCAGCTCTGCCAGCATGTTGGTCCCGACTGATCAGAAGCTGAACCCTAATTGGTCCGACCGCTGTTTACAATCTGTAATCTTGACATTAACCTGCCCTGGACCGGGTCAGGCATGTGGAATTAGCCATAGTGATGTATCCCAGTAAAAGTGACCCACTGTCATAAGGCCAAAAACCCAGGGTAGTCAAAATGCAGCAGTCAGACAACATCTAAAGGATGGTAAAGTCATGAAGACCAACCCTGGAGTTGGAACAAATGTTCTCGGAGACCCACCGTCTGAGAGAACAATCAAAGCAATAAAAGTAGAGATGCACCGATACCACTTTTCCCCTTCCGATACAGATACCAATACCTGACCCTTTAGTATCGGCCAATATCGAGTAACAATACTAACTCTATCTAACCTGACAATAAGTACTGATATTTCTATTTACATTTTTTAAATAGTTTATTTTGGTATAATCTGTGTTCTGCATCACAAATAAAACACACTCTGCTTGGCTAGATGGCATCTACTGGTTGGGTTATATTTATTAGATGCTTAAGAAAACATTTTTGGTTCTGTACTGTACATTTAGTATTTACTATTATATAATTAGTAATAAGAACCATGTTTACCAGTTTAAGTAAATGTGAAATATCTTAATTGAGCAGAACAGTTAAAAACACCTGTGGTGTTTACACATCAGGACGCAGCAGCTTCTCTGGCTCAAAAACGGAGCCGATTGTTGTTTCATGCCCAAAGTTCCTGAGCCGTTTGTCTCATATGTGCATCTTGTTCACTCGCGCTGCATCTCTGAGTGATGTTCAGCGTTTTTTCTGGCTTGGTTGACGCGAGACCCTGCTGCCGAGTGATACAGCTGAACAGCAGAGACGCACCGCGGGCAGGGCTAGTGGGCTGCTTTGTTAAAGGCTAAACCAGGGCTAAAGGCCATCATTACGCCGAGAGTTCAGTGGTTCCTTCTGCTCCTTCAATAACATTAACTCAGACCGTAAGCGACCACACAGCGGCAGGTGAGCGATTACTGAAAGAAGCAGCTCGGCCGTTCAGGTAAACGGGTCTAACTTGTTTTTCCTCACCAAAATCTGCCGTTAAAGATTCTACCATGAGCATTTTTACTGCTGCTTGTCGTCCCACCACCATGCTGTTAACGGTCAGATATTGCTTTGTGGTATCGGTCATATGCATCGGTATCCCCGTCACCGATGCCGATACTAGGTTTAAATGTCAGTATACCGATAGAGTGCCGTATTGGTGCAACACTGAACAAAAGATCTTACTGTACAACTCTGGCTATTCCAACTACGCGACTAAACTAAATGACCGTTAAGTTAGAACTGGCAAAAGTGAGAAATCAATAAAGCTAAAAAATATTTTTGTTTAGATGTGATGAAAAGATTGGTGCAAATGATGTGGCATACATTGCATAAGCTAGAAACCCTCTTTAATGTTTCTTTATTTTATCCCATTCTTTTCATTAAAATCTTATTAAATATACTGTTTGCAACGTATGAAAAGAAAGAGGGGTGGGATGCGGAGTGCAAGGAATTTGTTTTTGGTTTGCTTCAGTTCTGTAAAATTGAGATAAAGAGCTGTTTGTTTAGCAGAAAATGCTAATTCATAAAACATATTCATTGCAAAACAGCAACAAAAGATTGTGCTTTTATTTTCCAAGCAAACGTTTGATTTTCACAGTCACTTTTATAAATTAAACTAGAAAAAACACCCTGTGAAGGCATTTGATAAATGGCTCTGTATTTATCGCCAACCTTCAGGTTCCTGATCATCAAAGTGTCTTCCTTGGTATCCAAAGCAGGTTTTGCTTACTAATAACTTTTTCCACACTATTGTAAAAGCACATACTGAAACGATAAAAGGTTTGAGTGCTGATATCCTAACAAAGGGGAAAAAACGAGTGGCCTTTGGCTTTACTCCCAACCCAAGTGTTGTTTTCCCCCTATTATTTCTTGTCTTGAAGAGTTTTAACTTTAAGGCTTTTAATGTCCCAGTTTAGGGCTATTAATAACAAAATTTCAGTCGATACAGGCGAGTTTCAAATCCTCCACTTGTAGTCTTTAAGCATCTTACTGGCTTTCTGTCTTTAAAAAGCTGCCTAGACAAATTTCAGTCCGGTTTTCAGCCTAATCATAGTATCAAAACAGCTCTAATTAAAGTTATTAATGACATTCACATAAATACTAACTCTGGAAATACATCTGCTCTACTACTGCTCGATCTCAGCGCTGCCTTTGACGCCACTGACCATAAAATTCTCATGGGCTCTCAGGAACTGTCCTAAAATGGTTCAGTTCATACCTGCAAAGACGGGCCTACTCTGTGGAAATGGAAAATAACGTTTCTAAGAGAGTGCAAGCAACCTGTGGTGTCCCCCAGGGTTCAATTCTTGGGCCGCTGTTATTTATGTTACATTTTGGCCAAATACAGCAGGACTATGGGATATCTGACCACCAGATCTTGGCCCTGTCCCTAAACAACTATGATTGAGTTGACTCGCTTTGTAAACGCCTTGAGCTCATCACCAATCGGCTGGGACAAAATTCTCTGCAGTTTAATCAAATTAAAACATAGATTACTTCATTCAGTAACAGCAATGAGCAATGAAAAGCATGTTAAATGACTGCAGTTGAAAGATACTATATAAATAAACTTGCCTCGCCTTTAAGTTTCTTGTTTGTGTTAAATTCTTCAAACCAATTGAGAAAGCATTTGTATAAAACATTCAAATATAAAAATATTAAATATAATAAATTGCCAACATTTTCCCATATTACTAGTAAATCCGCTGTTACACTGCCAGATTAAGACAAGTTGTTACACTATTAGATTACGCATTTTTGTATTTAATCATGAAACTGCATTATACGTGTGAGGTCACTGCAATATTGGGGGATCAGTACATTATAGCGCCGTTCAGGTCTTGCTGATTTTGAACATCTGCGGTTGCAGAACAAGCCAACGCTGCATCACGGCATTGAGAAAAACAAGCTCCCTGGCTCTGTAACTGAGCAGGTTGTTTACATGGAGCTGGAATGAGTTTCATCACTCATGATTTCACACTTTCCAGTGTCTCTGCAATCAGCTCAACTGCCACACTAAACCGCAGAGCCTTACCTAATCAGAGAAGAGGAAGCTCAGCTCAGCACAGCACTCAGTACAGCCACTCCAAATCACGCTTAGCCAGAACATCAAACTATTTATGCAGAAAAATAGGCTAAACAAAGCCCAGAGTAACCCAACACCCTCTGCTCCCTCAGCACTTAACCCTTTAAATCCCACCTTTAATTCAGACATTATCCCTAAAGCTCAGTATTCACCAACTTCCACAAATTATTCAGTACCTACTATGAATTATTGAGCAATTAATATGAGTTATTTACAACCCCAATTCCAATGAAGTTGGGACGTTATGTAAAACAAATAAAAACAGAATACGATGATTTGTAAATCATTTTCAATATATTCAACTGGATACACTACAAAGACATTTTTTTGTCTTTATTTTTATTTCATTTTATATTTTTATATTTAATGTTCAAACAGATAAACTCATTTTGAATTTGATGCCTGTAACACGTTCCAGAGAAGTTGGGACAGGGGCGTGTTTCCCACTGTGTTACATCACCTTTCCTTTAACACTCAATAAGCGTTTGGGAACTGAGGACACTGATTGTTGAAGCTTTGTAGGTGGAATTCTTTCCCATTCCTGCTTGATGTCCAGCTTCAGCTGCTCAGCAGTCCGGGGTCTCCGCTGTCGTATTTTGAGCTTCATAATGCGCCACACATTTTCAATGGGAGATGGTCTGGACTGCAGGCAGGTCAGTCTAGTACCCGCACTCTTTTACTACGAAGCCACGCTGTTGGAACATGTGCAGAATGTGGCTCGGCATCGTCTTGCTGAAATAAGCAGGACGTCCCTGAAAAAGACGCTGCTTGGATGGCAGCATATGTTGCTCTACAACCTGTATGTACCTTTCAGCATTAATGGGGCCTTCACAGATGTGTAGGTGACCCCTGCCATGGGCACTAACACCCCCCCCCCACACACACACCATCAGAGATGCTGGCTTTTGAACTTTGCGCTGAAAACAATCTGGACAGTCCTTTTCCTCTTTGGCCCGGAGGACACGACGTCCATGATTTCCAGAAACAGTGTGAAATGTGGACTCGTGAGACCCCTGTCCCAACTTCTTTGGAACGTGTTGCAGGCATCAAATTCAAAATGAGTGAATATTTGCAAAAAAACAATAAAGTTTATCCGTCTGAACATTAAATATCTCGTCTTTGTAGTGGATTCAGTTGAATATAGATTGAAAAGGATTTGCAAATCATCGTATTCTGTCTTTATTTTTTGTTTTACACAACGTCCCAACTTCACTGGAATTGGGGTTGTAGTAATCAGTGGATACCGATTAATTTCAGTAAACACATTGGATTATTCAGTGTCCACCATGAAGTTCACAGTAACTAAATTATTCAGTATCTACTATGAACTATTCAAAAAACACTAAACTATTCAACGTTCACTATGAAAATGTGTAAGTTATGCAGGTAGGAGCGTCACGAATTGAAAAGGAGATCTTTATAGAGTTTGATGTTGTTAAAATGTCCTTAATATCAGGATCTGTTTCTCATACAGCAACAAAGTACATCTGCAGACACCACAAACTGCTCAGCAACCACTCTGAATTATTCCGCATCCGAAACTGGCACAAACTTCACAAACTGTGGTTGGTTAGAGGTTCGTTTGCATATTGCAACCTTTTGCCACATCAGTACTGAAAGGCCAGTAACAGAATAACCACTGACAATTTAATATTATTTAGCAAAACTTTATTCCAAAGGAAAAAGCTGTTTGTTGTTTTGCCTGTAAAGCAGCCTTGCGACAGAACGTCTACAGTACAAGCAGCAAAATTCCCCTCATTTTTTTTGTATTCTTCTTGAGAGTTTTAGTTCTGTTTTTCCATTCTCGATTGCGTCTGCATATCAGTCATACAATTTAATAAATACCCAAACAGACGGAGATATTAAGAGGCCTGGAATGACCCTGAGAAGGAGAACGTAGGTCAGACTCTTCCACTGCAGAAGAATGGAGGAAGTAAAGGTGGAAAGGCTGAGTGAGGACTGCTGCGTCACTCTAAAAGCCTGTGGAAAGCGTTTGAGGTTAAACACCAGGGCAGCGTGACACTCACACCAGCCAAGAAAAAGGCCTGGGAACCACCTACTTACGCTCCGATATTGAACCAGCACACGCCACGGGGTCACATGAACACTCGTTTTCCAGTGAAACCTGAGCCAGGCTAATGCAACTAGACTTCCCCTTTAAGGTTAGAAAGAAAATGACAGAGTTTCTTTTATATTTATTATTCGGAAGAGATTCAGATGGTCATTCCACCTTTAATGAGGGGTCGAGGCACTGCAGCCCTAATATAACAAACACACCGGCATGACGGAATCTACAAACCTAATTCCATAAAAGTTGGTTCAGTAAGTAAAACGTACTTAAAAACCACAAGCAGTGACTGTTAAGCTGTCGTTTCAGGTTTTTAAATTGAGGACAGCAAAAAGAAGATATATTTATTATTTTACCTGATCAGTTTTATTGATTTTTGGAAATAGATGCCAATTCCAAATTTGATGCAATGTATTTTAAAGAAGTTAAGACAGGGCCAATGTAAGATGGGGAAGTTTGTGGAATGAAAAACACCTCAGGTCCACACTTTATAAAAAAAACTGCAAGAGCAAGAAGTCCAGCGATTTAGAAACAGCATTTCTCAATGTATGATTACAAAGAATTTAGGGATTTCACCTTCTACAGTGAATAACATCATTAAAAGATTCCGGAGAAATCTCTGTGCGTAAAGGGCAAGGCCGAAAACCACAACGGAATGACTTGATCGCTCAGACGGCAATGCAATAAAAACTGACATGCTTCTGTGACAAACATCCCCACATACTCAGTGTGCTCAGGAATACTTCGGAAAAGCCTTGTCAGTAAACACAGGCTGTCACTGCACCCACAAATCCCAAAACAGAAGCCACAAACAACAACATTCAGAAACGACGCCGTCTTTTCTGGGCTAAAGCTCATCTGAAATGGACAGATGCTCAGTGGAAATGTGTACTGTCCTCCAACAAGTCAACCTTTTAGGCTAAGTGTTACCAGTGTAAAGTTGAAACATCCGTGCTCGTCATGGTATGTATGGGAGTAGCTTGCACATCAGTGAAGGCACCATTAATGATGAGGGGTAAATACGCATTTTGGACCAACATATGCTGCCATCTAGATCATATAGGTTTCTAGGTTTCTCCCGTACTGGGCTGCAGATCACAAAGGGGCCCGCACAGGACCGTCTGTAGGCCAGTACTAAGGAGAGACCAGTGGTCCATAGTGGGCCAGGGATGATACCTTGTCATAAAAATCTTATTATTAAGTCAGTTTTTTCACTGAAAGAAATATTAAACCTTTTCAAATGGTAAACGATATTAATACAAGTCGTGCAACAGCGGTGCACAAACATCTATTTTTTGCCACTTTTTTGGTCACTAGAAACCAAAAACACTGCCCTGAAGTGTCAATCAACCAGTGAAAGATTTAGCATGTCACTGTTCCGCTTGATTTCAGATTGATTTTCATTTTTAACGTTCAGTAATACACATGGCATGTTATGGCACCTGAAAACTGCTGGGGTGAAAATGTTCCAAAAATTTTTTTATTCACTTTTTGGGTGGGGGAGGTGGGGATCCTATGGGCCTATGGGGGGGGGTACTTTCACAAGTACAACAGTGTCTTCATGCACCTACCTCAACATTTTTGGAACATGCTGCAGGCATCAAATTTAGAAAAAGTGCATAAATACAAAATACAATAAAATTTAATTAGCCAAAAAATGACACGTCGTTTTACTACATACTTGTCTACTGAACACAGGTGTGAAAGGATTTTCAGATCATCGCTGTCTGCTTGTATGTACATTTTCCCTGCTGTTCCAACTTCTTATACGGTTACTCAGGTTCTTCCTTTAATTCGTCACCCGTCTGTATGAAAGCCAGCCTACAAGCTTCCTCACATTCGGTACTCAGACTCTACTGCACTCAATTCCAGATCCAGAGACCTCTGTGGAACTCAAACCTGCTGGAATTGACTATAATATGCGAAAAAGAACAATAACGGCTGAAAATTTAAAAAAATAAATAAAAAATTCTGTAAATGAAGGACAAAGCAGTCCCATACAACATATGTAGGTCTGAATGAACTTTCCATTGAACCACATTGTTTCCTTCTGCCACCAGAAAAGAAAAGATGCTGAAGCAGCAGAACGGTCTCGTTTTGTGCACACAGTATTCGCCTGAAACAAATGCCATCTGCTCGTCCTGAAACCTGTTCAAGCAGAGCTCGTCTAGTAAACTAGCACATTTGTCACGATCGGGCAGGGAGAAGACGAGCGTGGACAGTTAAACGAGGCTTTATTTAAAGAGGCAAATCCAAAAGAGTGGTCAAAAACGGGCCAGGGCCTCAAAGTCAGGTGAATAAGCAAAATACAGAATATACCAGAGCGGTGAAACAGTCCAGGGTTCGAAACACTAGTGAAACCAGGTGAAGGCGATCTAGAACTCGGGTGACTGAGACCTGGTTAGAGTCATGTGATCCTGGGGACGTGTGAAGCAAGAGTCCTGGGCATTACGGGAGCTGGAGTCCATGGGCATGTTCTCACCGTCAGAGACAGGAGCGCCGGAAACAACTGGTATGACAACGTTAAAATATTAAACTGGGCGGCCTGAAGAGCTACAAGCGCTTCATACGGTTAAGAAAAAGCACCTGCAAAGGTTTCATATGAAAAAAAAAAAAAACTGCATTCAAGACTGGAACCTCCTCGATCCTGATGGACAGATAAACCTTCTCTGGGTTCTGTGCAACTCGTTTTGATACCAGTTCATGTTTTTGAATGACTGTATGTGATGAGAGTGGAAATGTGACGTTCTTTATGTTAATATGAAACATCCTAGAAACACTGCTATCCTAATAAAATAATAAATAAGTGGCCCTTATTAGTCCCACAACGGGGAAATTCCACCTCCACATTTAACCCATCCGTGAAGTGAAACACCACATACACACTAGTGAGCACACACACACTAGGGGGCAGTGAGCACACTTGCCCGGAGCGGTGGGCAGCCCTATCCAATAGCAACTGGGGGTTAGGTGTCTTGCTCAAGGGCACTTCAGTCACAGATCGTCAGCCGAGGGGATCGAACCGGCAACCTTCCGGTCACAGGGCTGGTTCCCTAACCTCCAGCCCACAACTGCCTCATATATAAAATGTACTGCTTTATGGTGTTCAACCCCACTGAACACCTTTGGGATGAGCTGGAACATCGATTATGAGCCAGACCCTCTCGTCCAACATCAGTGCCTGTCCTCAGAAATGCTCTTTTGTCTAAGTGGACACAAATTCCCACGGACTCTCTCTAGAAAGCCCACAGGGGTTTCCATAGTCCATGTCAGAGGGAGCAACTCCATATTAATGGCCACTGTTGTAAATGGGATGTCCAACATTTGACTCTGAACTTTTGACAAGCAGCGTATCAATTGCGATACGCGACACCAGGGCAATATATTAAGGCCCAGTCAGTGTTTCCTCAGCTTTTCAGAGAGTTTTTGACCTGGGGGGGTTTTGCAGCCCTCTCACTGACCCCACACTGGCACCAATTCATTACAGCAAAGCTTTTAAACCCTGCCGTCTCTCCTCTCATCTGTCTGCTGTTTGTTATCTTAAGAAGAGGGGACCTCTCTACTCCGCTGAATGACCGCCGCATCCGAGTGCAGAAAACAAAAAAAGCTGAGCCCTTTTGTGTTTAGGCGAAACATTATCGATTGGCCCTGAACGTGTTAAACTGGAAGCCGACGCTGGGAGGTCACTTTTCCCACCATTGTTAGACAGGAAGTGCTGCCCTGTACTCACTTCGCAGCAAACTTGACCATCTGCTTGCTGGCCCGATCTCCCACAGCCACCAGAGCCTGGACGTTAAACTGCTGCTGACGCAGAACCAAGAAACACTGCTTCCCTGAGAAAAGAGGACAGAACGAAAAACAAACAGCAGGTCAGGTTCTACGTTCCTGGGATGGGAAAAAACAGAACGTCAGGTTCCGTGGCTTCCCAATCCATCACACATCAAAGGCTAATTTACACACCTCAGCCGAGTCTCTGATCTTCAGAAGAAGCGGGATCAGAAGAGGCAGCGGCTCCTTCTCACCACATTCTGTCCGATTTCGGCTTCTAGCGTTTACGATCACGGAGACGCTACTGTTTAAAGCTTTAACGTGAACTTGAAATGAACTTTCACATTAATAATGTTTATTATATTATACGCAATGACACCTTGTACAATGCAGGTTCTAGGTGTGTAACGACAAGCAGACGTCATGATTCAACGCAACATTGCCAATATAAGGAGTGGCTGTGGCACTACGTCAATGCTTCCGTTTTCAGCTCATTAGAATATTCAAATCATATAGAGGTGCAATATTTAAATACAACAGCCTGAGAAACAGCCCAGTCCAATCTGATACACTGTGCAGTTACATGCCTGTGAAATATAATATAATACACATACAATAAAACTCAATAAATCAAGTATTTTGGCAAACAGTGAAGTCTTTCAAGGATAAATACACTGTAATTACATATTTACAGGATTTTAAGTCAGGATATCTCCTTTTTAAATACTGGGCATTAAGGATATTAATATTATTTTCATTTAATGCTGTCATTTCAGAATCTTCTATAGCTCCGCTCATCATTCTGGACACATCTACACTTCATTCATTTGTTTACTTTGCAGCTTCTTATTAAGCATTTTTAATTATATATAAATGTTTATAAGCATTATAATCGTGTTTGTTTTTATTTGTTTATTTGCAACAATACTGGTTTAATATTACTGAAAAGAGTGATTCCAAACTTTTAAACAGTAACGTACATACAAAACAGATCGTCAGTGGTTCTAGATCTGGTTTTGATAACTAAAAAACAATTTTAAAGCTCTTTTTTTTTTTTTTTTTTTACAGTCTGAGAATCCACATAACCCAGTCTACGCTCTTAGAAAAGATGCTTTAGTAAAGAACCCACATACAGAACCATGAACACTCAAAGAACCCTTTGCATGATTAATGTGCTCTTTGCATCATGAAAGACTGATGGAGAGTGTGTGGTCAGTGGTTCTATACAGAACCTTTCTGAAAAGGGTTCTATATAGCACCAAAAAGAGTTTTTCTATTGTCACAAGCTTGACATGGTAACAACAGTAGAACCCATTTTGGGAGCTATGCTGAAAAAGGTTCTTAATAAAACCATCTACAGCACATTCACCACCAATCTGAAGGACCCTTTCACGATGCAAAGAACCCTCTAATCATGCAAAGGGTTCTTTGAGTGTTCATGGTTCTAAATATTCATATAATCTAGACGTTTACTAAAGAACCCCAGAGGAACCCGATATCAGAGATACTGAACAACTCCACACGGTTGGAGGCGTGTATGAATATTTATGGATGCAGGTAGCACTATGCTAACTGGTGGGCTACAAGCTTCCATCACTTGTTGGCTCCATTCCAGGTCTTGACTACATTTGGGGGGATAAAGGGGGAAGCTGGTGCCGAGGACAGCGGTCCGTCCTCTACAGCACGTGTCAAACAATTCAGGTGAGGGCCGTGACGGAATAATCAACCGATGTTTTAGGGGCGATTTTGACTTCAGAACTTCACAGGAAAATAAAAACAGTCTGTAAAACTTCTGACGCGACCTGACGAAGCGCGATGAGTAAGACCCGGAGAATGAACTAACAAGTGTAAAATCCAAGAAACTAAACTGTGCAGCTCCGCAGACATTCAGGTGTGGACCTAGACCGTCTGAGGAGAAGTTCTGAGGTGGCCTCAAACGCTAAACGAGCTCAAAGTCACCTTCCCTCCATAAACGGAAGCTCCTGAAACCCACGGCACGCAAGCCAGACTCGTCACCAAGCTGCTAAGCAGACACCTTAAAGACTGCGCAAACTTCTGATTCCCTTTAACACGATCAGGTGGAGATCAGAGGCCGGCTGGCAGCTTTGATGTTGTCGTCTGTTTTCGGCGACCAGCTGAGCGGTCACCTCAAATCAGGATGCTGTTTTGCTCTCAAGGACATCCTTCAGCTCTGGACTCTCCCAGGGGATGACTGGCGAGAGGGGGGCAAAGGGGTCGCGACATGGAAGTAGTCTGGGAAGGAAATTGCAGAGATACGATCGCTAAACTGCAGTTTATTCGGCATCCCATTCTCAGCGCTGTCGCCTACGTGCAGGGCCCGCGGGTCTGGACCAGCGCCAGCTTACTCAGAGAGAGGTCAGCTGAAGAAGGTCTTGTTGTGGAACAATGCAACTGGTTACTGGGGAATAAAGCAAGTGAACGGAGGAATCGGACAGCAAGAAACTTGAACTGAAGTGAGAGCTTTCAGATGTACTGCAAAGCCTAAATCATCACACACTGGCCTCAGACTGTGTGGAGAGGATAGATGATAAGTGGGTAGAACACCGTCATCAGTAAACATGGACTAAAAGGGCGCCAGATAGCTAAAACAGGAGTAGCCAGCCTGAATGTTCCAGAAACCACACAGGCAAGTCCAGTAGCCTCTTAAACTCCTCGGGACCACCGGTGGTTCCAAACCGCTCTTGGTCATGTTCTTCATAACGTTCATATTCCATAAGCTCCATTCAGAAGCTGGGGGTCGTGTGAGGCTGTAGCTCTTCTCTCCAGTCTAATAGACGGTGACGTCATTTTAAACCCTTATAATAAAAGAAGCTGAACTCAGTTTGTTTTTCTACTGAAAGTCGACCCGTTTTTCCCCAAATCTGGGCTCTAAACTATAAACAGACGGCGTCTCTTCAGTGATCTGCTCTGGAAACATCACTTTTAGAGAACAACACAAAGAGCGGCGCAGATTTTTGGCTTTCAGCAGTAAAATGTAAACGTATAGTGACATGTGGAGATCATAAAACACACGTTCTGTTCATTTGTACTTGTTCATTTTATCAAAATAAATAAATAAAAATTTGCATTTATTTCATGCAGTTATTGAATAATTTGCCTGACGATTTGTTTTTGCATAAATTCATATGGACAAACCCCAATAAGCCCTATAATAGAATAAGAGGTTAAACTACATTCCCATCCAAACAATGTTTACAAAACAATGTTTAAATGCTTCAAAACGTTTGTCGATGTGGGCTGAGCGAATGGAAACTGCCGGTAATATTTCAAGAATGCCTGCAAAATATTCTTCTGGTTCACTTTAGTGTATAAATTGCTTGAATACCTGTAATGTCACAAAAGTGTACCCTGTACAGAGTTCCCTCAGGTCATGTAGTGGTTGGTTAGTGTTGTGGGTATATAGCGGTTGGTATAGTGTTGTGGGTATATAGTGGTTGTGGGTATATAGTGGTTGGTATAGTGTAGTGGGTATATAGTGGTTGGTATAGTGTAGTGGGTATATAGTGGTTGTGGGTATATAGTGGTTGGTATAGTGTTGTGGGTATATAGTGGTTGGTATAGTGTAGTGGGAATATAGTAGTTGTGGGTATATAGTGGTTGGTATAGTGTAGTGGGTATATAGTGGTTGGTATAGTGTAGTGGGTATATAGTGGTTGGTATAGTGTTGTGGGTATATAGTGGTTGGTATAGTGTTGTGGGTATATAGTGGTTGGTATAGTGTAGTGGGTATATAGTGGTTGGTATAGTGTAGTGGGTATATAGTGGTTGTGGGTATATAGTGGTTGGTATAGTATAGTGGGTATATAGTGGTTGGTATAGTGTAGTGGGTATATAGTGGTTGGTATAGTGTAGTGGGTATATAGTGGTTGTGGGTATATAGTGGTTGGTATAGTATAGTGGGTATATAGTGGTTGTGGGTATATAGTGGTTGGTATAGTGGTGTGGGTATATAGTGATTGGTGTAGTGTAGTGGGTATATAGTGGTTGGTATAGTGTAGTGGGTATATAGTGGTTGTGGGTATATAGTGGTTGGTATAGTGTTGTGGGTATATAGTGGTTGGTATAGTGTAGTGGGAATATAGTAGTTGTGGGTATATAGTGGTTGGTATAGTGTAGTGGGTATATAGTGGTTGGTTAGTGTAGTGGGTATATAGTGGTTGGTATAGTGTAGTGGGTATATAGTGGTTGGTATAGTGTTGTGGGTATATAGTGGTTGGTATAGTGTAGTGGGTATATAGTGGTTGGTATAGTGTAGTGGGTATATAGTGGTTGTGGGTATATAGTGGTTGGTATAGTATAGTGGGTATATAGTGGTTGTGGGTATATAGTGGTTGGTATAGTGGTGTGGGTATATAGTGATTGGTGTAGTGTAGTGGGTATATAGTGGTTGGTATAGTGTAGTGGGTATATAGTGGTTGTGGGTATATAGTGGTTGGTATAGTGTTGTGGGTATATAGTGGTTGGTATAGTGTAGTGGGAATATAGTAGTTGTGGGTATATAGTGGTTGGTATAGTGTAGTGGGTATATAGTGGTTGGTTAGTGTAGTGGGTATATAGTGGTTGGTATAGTGTAGTGGGTATATAGTGGTTGGTATAGTGTTGTGGGTATATAGTGGTTGGTATAGTGTAGTGGGTATATAGTGGTTGGTATAGTGTAGTGGGTATATAGTGGTTGTGGGTATATAGTGGTTGGTATAGTATAGTGGGTATATAGTGGTTGGTATAGTGTAGTGGGTATATAGTGGTTGGTATAGTGTAGTGGGTATATAGTGGTTGTGGGTATATAGTGGTTGGTATAGTGTTGTGGGTATATAGTGGTTGGTACAGTATAGTGGGTATATAGTGGTTGGTATAGTGTTGTGGGTATATAGTGGTTGGTATAGTATAGTGGGTATATAGTGGTTGGTATAGTGTAGTGGGTATATAGTGGTTGGTATAGTGGTGTGGGTATATAGTGGTTGGTATAGTGGTTTGGGTTTATAGTGGCTGGTATACTGTAGTGGGAATATAGTGGTTGTGGGTATATAGTGGTTGGTATAGTGTAGTGGGTATATAGTGGTTGGTATAGTGTAGTGGGTATATAGTGGTTGTGGGTATATAGTGGTTGGTTAGTGTAGTGGGTAACACCTCTGCCTTCTACACTGCAGACTGGGGTTCAGTGCCCCGCCTGGGTAAACACCCTACACTATACCAATAAGAGTCCTTGGGCAAGACTCCTAACACCACCTTCACCTTCCTGTGTAATATAATTCACAGCATTATTCATAATTCACAATATTAAGTGAAAATGAGTTAATATCTACTATAAGTAGCAAACGTAAATATAAAACTTTTTAAAAATTCAGTTACTTGCTGATTATACGAATTACAAAAAAAATGAAAAAAGGCCATAAAGTTTTGCACAGGCCACCGTTTGTTTGTTTGCTTTTCCAATATGTTAAATTCAATAAAGTTTCAACTTCTGATTTAGAAAATCAACACCACATGCCATCTGTCCAAACTCCTGCACACAACTATACATTTTTTCCATATCATCCACTAGTAATAACATTATCCGTCCCCGCCCACTGGCGCACAGTGATGTAATCAAAAACCTGAAGACGTTGTAGGGGCGGGGCTAAAGAGATTTAAAATGAAGTTTACGGGAAAACAGGAATTCAGACTGTAAAATTCTATGATGAGCGTATTTATATATTTATATAAAAAAGAAGGTTTTTCCGCCCGAATCGAGCGTCATGTGACAGATTCCCTCCCGCGCCTCCAACAACAAAGAAACCTGCATGTTTCATTGAGAAGAAAGTAGAATTAGTCCTGAATCTGTCGCAGCACGAAAAGTGAAACATAGAAATAAAATCACTGCATTCATTTTTTAAAGTTTTTAAAAAGCGACACTGCTGGTTCTTTTGTGTCTGTTCCAAATTATTAAATAAATAAAAAAATAATAACAAAAATACATTTTGTGACGACGTGTATTATTAAAATAAAAAGTACTGAATATACAAAATATTTATATATTATATAAAATATGTAGAAAAAGTATTGCGATATTACATTCTTGCCATATTGCCAGGCTCTAAACTAGACAAGGGCATCTAATGATAAACAAAAGTGCCACGTATAAGAAATCAGATATGAAAACACATCAAATACAATTATTATTCTAATAGACAAACAGACAAAACTTACATGAAAGCTTTTTCCTGCGGCACATTGTTCATTTTTAATTGAGCAGCAAAAGCTGAAAACATTTTACCCATTTTCAAGTCGTCGCCCCAACTTAAACATAAAGTACACACCTAAAAATGGTTCTTCAAGGGTTCTTTAGTAAAGAAAGTGGGTCTGTATAGAACCATGAACACTCGAAGAACCCTTTCCGTGAATAAAGGGCATTTTGCATCATGAAAGACTGATGGAGACTGATGGAG